>NC_056728.1:1217053786-1217126286 GCF_019279795.1 Protopterus annectens | reverse complement strand
CATAATGCTGTAATTATATAGAAAGCTGCTTCAACACAGTATTAGCTTCAACCTGTGTGCACTTATGCATCTAGCTTCTTGTGCATTTTACATTTGTCATAATTGTTCCCCTAACAGCTTTGTTTGTTTTACAATTGAATTGCACAGGTTATAGGTCACATGAAAGGTTGCAAGAGTTCGGCAATGTGCTAATTTGTTCTCATTCTTGTATATCACAAATACTTGGCATTTTAACAGGTATGTGTACACCATTTATATGCGCTGTACAACACCAAACCAAATCCCAGACCTGACTGCGGGTGACAGACTCCTGTCCAAGCTCATCCCCTGAGGTGGTTCCACAGAAAGGTGGTGCAGGACCAGTAGACGAGGAAGGCCTGGGTTGAGTCCCAGATGTGCTGGGGCCCAGTGAGATGGCCAGATGAGGTGGGACAGGTGGATGCACTGGGATCACCTTCCCAAAAGTGCTATGGTGTTGAGGTTTTAAAGAATACGTTGGTTAGTCATGAACAACACGCTTCCAGATTAGTTACAACTGCATGCATGGGTGTTCCAATTATCCCCGTAAAACAGATTTGAAACAGTTGCACAGCAAAATGAACACATGCTTAAATGGAACAACAGTATGCATCGTAACAGCATGCCAATAACATTGACAGCAACAGGCCACCAACAATGGTATTTGAACAAGGTATGTTAACATGCAACCAATCAAATATAAGAACGATAATATAACACAAGTCCCAGCATTAGGTTTGGAGTAAAACATACCCATACTATGTTAGTTATTGTATTGATCCAGATGAGGGGTTGGGAGGAGAGGCAAAAAGTTCATTAACAGCTGTTTATGCTTCTATTTTTCACAACAGTACTGCTCAATACTCTGTGGGCCCTCACTTTACATCTGCCTATGGCCCATAGCTTCTGTACCACAAATGTACCTCTTAAACTGTCAGCCTGGAATGATTATGGGAAACTGTGACAACTCTGGGTACATGCCTAGAGGGGACTTGTACATGTCAGGGTTACATATCTAGCATAGGAGGGGTACCCTGAAATGCTGTTATGTGAGTGTGCTACTGGCATACTTCAACTGGTTTCCTATCTGTGTCCAGGGTTATTGGCAGCAGTGACCAATAGCCATGCCAGCATGACATCTGAGAGACATGTATTGGGAAGAGTGCATATTGTATGTACCTATCCTGCTGTCATTTACAAGCATGTGGTGGGACAGTTGAACGGTTGTACACAGTTTATTAATATACCCTTCATACAGCTACTACCAACATTTCCTTACCTGTACAACCTATGGAGAAAATATTTGTTAACACTACCAGGCTGTTTTTACATTTATTCCAGATTCCTTGTGTGTTGATATGCACACATCTTAGTACCACTTCCTGGATGTGAACAGTGTCTGTGTATGCAAAATTAATAACTAAGCTATTTCTCATGACACTGAGCTAATGAGGAACTGCAGGTTCTAGTTTCACTGGTTTCTTTCTAATACTCTCTTGTTTAGACAGTATGACCTTGTAATCCTGTGATGCATGCATGACAGATAGTTATTGTACTGTGCATTAATCCTCTGGATTACTACAATCTGGAAGGCAAAGGTTAACACAAAGCAATGCTGAATGGAACACAATTTTAAAATTCACACATGACTATTCAGGATTCAGAGCTTAGTGCAGTATATATTTCACATTTCAGTTATATCTTGTTGTATAGCTCCACCATCTACAGATTTTCTTCCAGCTGGTTCACAGAAAAAGCTCAGTTAATGTATGCTGTCACAGCCACATTTGCTGTGTAGAATATGTATACATTCTAAATGTGTACAACAACATACCAGAGTAAACACAACAGTTTTTTAGGTAGTTTTATTGCACATCAATATTAGTCTGTCAAACATTTTTTATTTATTCAGTTCACACAGTAACAGTATACCTACTAGCAGTAAGCAATGTACTCCTTGTTAGCTAGTTGAACAATATACTGCAAGATAGATTTGTACTCCCTAGCATGTCGGTGCAGCCTCTGCATTCTGTCACCATGGGCTTCGATGTTCATAGCCCTCTCTGCTGTAGCTGTAGGGGAGTAAAATAAACATTATGCATACCTATCACATTCTCAGGCTAGTATTTGCTACAAACTACTTGATAGTGATACTTACTCACTACTGGAGCATTCTGTGCCCATGCATCTTGGATCCACTGGGCCAAGAGCGTCCCCTTACTCTGCTTTTGGTCAGCATAGTGGTGCCATACCTGCTCACCAGTCTGGGAGATGCCAGTAGCACTGGTGAGATTACATGCAAGATAGTCCCAGGCCTCTGTTTTGTGCTGTGAGCTCTGGTTCTGGCCCTGCAGCAGTCTCTCATCATGGTTTTTGACAAGGAGTCCAGCCATGACCCTGGACTCCTGAATGCTGCAGTACTGTGCCCGAAAGCGTGCTCCCTCTCCAACAACAGACATGTTCCTGCATAGATAAAATTAAACAGGTTATAGCTGTATTCCCACCTGCATGGTTTAAATACGGACCATATTCCTGCCCTTTGAAATCATTGGACCATTTTGAAAATGCTGAGCACAGCTTAGCAATGAGCAAACCCGCTAAGTTGGGTTGAACAGTGCTTAAAGGGGTAATTGCTGAGCACTGCTTAACAGTGAGCAAATCCGCTTAGCTGAGCTACCTGCTACTTAGAATTCATGCTTAAGCGATGCTTATGGTAAGTAAAACTGAGCATTGCTGACCATTGCTCACTTTTCATTTAAAAAAAAATCAGGATAATGGCTTTATTTAGTAGGTGTATATGATTTACTATACATGACATCACTCCATGTGCTTTCATTACATTAGCAAGGGGTGTGACTATACTGTATGGGACACTTGTGTATACATGGGTGATTTCACATGTTACATGCACTCACACTTCCGTTTTACACCAGTTGCACTATCCTGGTTTACAAAAAACAGTTACTACATACTTTATGTTAAAAAAGTAATTTTAACACTGCTTTCCAATATAAAAATAACTTGCCTGTCTTGGTACTTGGACCATGAACACCTGCATGTAAAGCTGGGACTCTAACCACTACAGTATCTTGGTTTAGGAATTTCAGCTGTATATTTCTATTTATTTCCTATGGGATGTTTAAGCAATGCGTAGCGGAGAGACATAACATGCACATCCGCTTATCTACACTTAAACATTCCTTAGCATGTAAAAAAATATATTATATTATTATTATATTATTATGTTATATAGTGAGTTTTGTGGTTTTCTGACAAGTCATCGAGGACTGCAGTCAGGAAATAATGGCATATATTTGAATTTCAGACTTCTATCCATAGGAAATTCATGCTAATGCATGACCTGTTTCTATCAACTTTTAAGTTTGTGAAGGCAATATTTAAGTAGTGTTCCTTTTTAGTGCTTTGTCCCCCCATTATTTGTGCTTTTGTCCACATGAACTGCTGTCAAGGAATAATGGCATATATCTGACTTTGAGACTTCTACCCTTTGGACATTTCTGCTCATGCATGACCTGTTTTCTATCAACTTTCTAAGTTTGTGAAGGCAATACTTAAGATCTGTCCTGTTTTAGGGCTTTATCCCCCCATTAGTTGTGCCTTTGCAGACATTTCCTGTTTTAGCAGGTTGCAAGATATTGTATGGCACTTTTACAATGCAGGGGATGTGTCACAGAACCTGTCACATACCTCCTGCATTGCTTTCCTGCTACCGTATGTATTTCAGTGTCTGTGGACACTGAAATGATTATTTATTTCATTTCACTGTCTGCAAATACTGAAATACTGGTATAATATTAGAAAAATTCTTTAATATTGTGCCAGATCATGTTTAGAAAGTGCCGTATGGAAGTTTCTGAGTGCAGGGAGCGTGTTCATAGTCTGTGCATCCCCTGCATTCGTTCATGGTTCATGTCAATTTAGCCTAAGCAGCAGTGCACCTTCATGAATATGCAAGATGCGCTACTGTGGCTACACAGACATGAACCACTCTGTGCAGGAATAGCACTATTCCTGCATGGAGTTTATTGAATCCCAAAGATTATTTTAAAAGAAGTCAATTTCTTTTTTAAGCTATATTCCTTTGCATTCTAATGACACAGCTGTAGTCGCACCAGGTGAGCTGGAGTGCATGGCAGACATTTGGTACTGTTTCCAGCATGTACACAAAAGGTCATGCAAGTTTGTGTGTACCACAACAATGCAGGAGTATCTAGCAACATACACAAGAGCTTGGGGTTAAGTAGTACAGTGGTAAAGCAGCATAAAATCAAAGGGTTTTAGGCATTTAAATGCATGTGAAATTGTATGCATGAAACAAGTCATAATTCATTTATCTTTCTTTTGGGGACATCCCTGGAATAACTGGCTGGCTAAAATACATACAAATAATACAGCATATGGCTTAGGAGTTATGTTTTGCCACAGACAGAAGTATATGCAAAGACCTATTTGGTCACATGCCTGCTATCATAAAACTAAGTATGAACCAGAAAAAAATGAAGGGAAAATGCTTCTGCTATGCTGTGCTTCCAGAAGGCCTTTTACTGTTTTCACAAGAGTAAAACTTAATAAGTTGCATGGTGCCATTCTCAAGCTGGACCACACTGTGTGCAAGAATGGTTGACACAATGGAAAAAATATTTGCAAGGAAGCTATCTTGGTACATACAGTTTCAACATCCTGATACACTACTGAGCAGGATGTAATATAGTGGCATATGACACTTGTAAATTGCAGGCTAAAAGAGTAAATAACATAGTCTAATGAGCTTTTTGAGCCATACCCTGACCTGGATCAAGGTCAAACAGACCCCTAAGCATACTGATATAGTAAGAGAATGGGCCCTATTCCAGAACAGCTCTCCTGCGGCAACCCCCTACTCCCCTCACAGCAGTTCCCTCCCCAGTGCTGACACAAGTCCTATAATAAATGGCTCACTTAAAACAAATTTGAATTTATTGATAAATCAAGCCAAAAGACTTTATACTACAACTAATAAATACAATCAACATCATAACCAAGTTAATATAATATAGATTAATACTGAATTTAAAATAAAATGACCACCAGGCTATGATTTCCTGGCTATCATATTGCTATGAATGAAACACCAACTGATATAAAGATAAATATGATATAAATTATTAAGTATAAATATGAGTAGTTATCTGTCCTTTGCTTTCAATTTTATTATTTATGTTCTGAGCATTCATTGTTCAGTTTTAGGTGTGTTAATGTTCAGGCTCTTTTAAGTTATTTGGCTCCAATTTTAAATGAGTTATGTAGCAGTAGGTTATTTAAATGGGTTGTTGCATTGTTATTTTATCTGATAAAGTGTCAGTTACCGGTGCATATGAGAGACAAAAGCACTTATCAGTTTTTATTTGTATTATAGTTTTTAGGTTTGATTTATCAATAAATTCAAATTTGTTTTAAGTGAGCCATTTATTATAACTGATTCCTTTTTTTTTTTAGAATAAGTGGCCCATAGTCACAATTGCAGCTGTTTCATTGTTTCATTATTGGTTCATTTGTGCTGCTTGGTTGAATTCAAGTGTAACCTATACAGTTGTTGGGTATAATCCTTTCTCTTGAAAAGTTTATACAAGGACTTTCGAGGGCAGCTCTTGTGCTACATATTTGCTGAAGCAGGATAAAGTGGAAGGTCCCCAGTCCTGGTTTTGTTGATGGAGCATTTACTGCACTGCAGCTTTTGGAGCAACAGCTCTTTCTTCTTGGTAGCTGGACCAGTTGTTTACTTGATTTCCAAGAGTACTTGTGGGGAATATTGGGACCATTTCAGAGGTCTGCAGAATAAATAGCCTCTTTCCAGCCTGGATTTTTACAGATGCGTTATAGTAGCTTGTTCTTGTATTGTTGATTTTTTTATTGGACTTGTTTCAGTAGTCTGTTTCCCTTTTCTTGAAATATTTTTCCCCTTTCAGCTGTTCCCTTAATAACCTCAACACAATCTAGTTGGCCTCTATTGATACCTTTGAGGTAGTAGTACCTACAGGTTTCACTTGTGTCTTTTCACAGTCTTCTTTCCTCAGGTTTAGACAGTTCTATTCCATCTTCGTAATATGTTATTTATTATTATTATTATTATTATTATTATTATTATTATTATTATTATGTTTTTTTGGGGTAGAATTGTTGTTAACCTGTAATATCACCTATGCAGTAATGTAGATTATGATTTGTTCACCATAAGGCTTATGACTGTTTACTGAACACTTTTTGCATTTTCTGTCTTTACGCTGGTTTCTATACAGTAGACTGACTTTTTTGTTGCACATGCTGTAAATTGGGAAAAAAAACTTTAAATGCCTTAATGTGAATTTTTCCAAGTTCTAACAAACTTTGGTGCTCCAACAACATAAGTGGGGTTTTTTGCACATATATATTTGACTTCTCTCCTTTTGTATAGGTGCAGGTGTTAATCCAAGCACTTGTGGTACTTCAGTATCTCAGGAATGGTGTGGATGTATCATTAATTTCTCCATACTCTACCTCTATCATTGGTTTGGATTACAGATGATCTTGGCTCTGTAGATTTGGCAAAAGACACACATATTTCCTCACATAGCTTTTCCCAAGCTAGGTTGATACAGAGTTTGACCTTGATTCAAGTCAGACAAGAGTTAAACTGAATACCTTAGTGGTTATATTTTGCGTTTAATATTTTGTGTGTTCAATTTGTATTTGAATGTTGGTATCCTACGATTCCATCATAGTGCATGGGGTTACATGATTATGCATGCAAAGTATATGTTAATGAGTGTACAGATTTTTGGTCAGTTATACCCACTTTTCATGAGCCTTTGTCCAGATTTTTGATATTTCCAGGTTGAGAGGTATAAACTGAAGTGGCACGGATGTTTTGTTGGCTGCACATGTTCTGCCCTTAGTGGGAGATTCCTGAGTATCACTGACATTGTTATGATTAGAAAAGTGTGATGGGAACTAATGAAATGACAGATGTGTTAACAATCTGCTTTCTTTACTTGGCTGGACTCTGCATGTGTATATAATGGGGTTTGTGTCACATAACTTTTTTTCTGAGGATGTCACATGTTTGATGATCATATGAAAAGTATTTGTGTGCAACTGTGGCATTTTATTTACAGGGTCAGCAAGACAAACAGCTAAGCTAACAGCAATAATGTGGATTGCAAATTAGATATAGTGGGCACAGCTATGCTTTTTATAGCAGATCTTCAGATGACTTTGCAATCTGACAATGAATCGCATGATGAAGAGAGAATACTTCATCACTTCTCATTTACATTTCCTTATTGCTTCAGATATAGACATAGATATAGGCATAGATATATAGATGTAGTCATAGACATAGATATAGATATAGACATAGATGTAGTTTAGATATAGACATAGATACAGATATAGATATATAGATGTACTGCAACAAAGAAAGGTATCCCTTAAGTTTCAGCAAAACAAGTGTTTATTATAATAAGCAACAGGAAAACATAGGTTCATTGAACTGTAGCAAGATATGGAAACACATATCAAAACTTGTGACAGCTTATTACTGATTACTGCTGTTTCGCTTATAAAAGTCCTCTCTTGCCTTCTTGGCTTTGTAAGACTGAGATGTATTTGCAGTGTCAAAACAAATTTACTTTCAGTTCACTGGTCTTGATGGACCTGTCCTAGTGAGTGGCTGTCACTGCATAGATGTATTACAGCTCTTTGTGTCTGGGTCTGTCACTATCAAGCAGCTGCAGCACTATAGAAGTGGTACTTCTTCAGATCTCACACTAGTGAGTGGTTAAGACACATATAAAACAGGTAGCAGTCCCATCGATCTTACATGGGTCTCATACTATGGAGTGTTTGTGCAATGGTTAAATAGGTAACAGATGCTTTTCTCCTTTCCAAGTTGTACATTAGCATGCACTTGCAGTTAAGCAAAACAGGTGACATTTTGCTTTATCCCTACTAAGCTTATCCCAAGAAACAAGTAGAAATCAATGAAAATGAAACACAATCTCTTTCATTAGATGTTCCATAAATGTATAGGAGTAGGTTTATATTCACGCAAGGCAAAATTCAAGGAAGACTATTACACTAGCCCCTATCTTACTTGCAGTGTAAGTTTTTTGCCTTGGAACTTAAATGGATCAGCCAGCAAAATTATCATGCAAAACATAAACTGCAGCAAACTTAGGTTAACAGTCTCTTAGACACATAACAATGCTTAATAAGAAAATTATCTCATATCCGGCTTGTGAAGAACAGAAGGCATTTTCAGGCAATCAGTGATTAGTGCAACTGTAGGGTTTCAAATAAAATTACCTTTCAGACAGCACCTCAACACAAAAGCTGAATGGTCATTTCTGGTCCATCACTCAGACAGGGAATGTGACTGCCAAACTCCAGAACTCTTGGCATGCAAGTGCACTAAGAAGTGCTCCAGCTCTTCTGTTCTCCGTAGGTTTAGTCAAATTTCTAACTAAATTCATGAGTCTTCTTAATTGTCAACTTCTTGACTTCTGATATTTTGTTTGTAGACTTAGCTTATATGGGCATCTGCCTCTTTCTGTGCCTAATTACCTTAACTAACAAGTATTTCTTAAAAGCCAGCTATAGCATCTTACAATTTTCTAAAGTGCCTTACTAATAGAATATAACCTGGGTAGTGCATGTCCATCAGACCTGCCTATTGCTGTTATTACCAAGTGCTGGGGTCTCACAGTTGCACCATCATGCTATGACATAATATCTATCTATCCTTTCATCTATCTATGTGTCTATCTATCTATTTACAGTATAGGCTGGATTCAATAAAGCCTACACAGTGGGCTAAAACTGTGTGCGCATTGTGCCACAATATGCACATGGCAGGGTGCTGCTTTTTATTCAGTAAGCAGCTCTACACACCCTGTAGAGCTACGCAAACTTGGTAAACATTGTGGCATGCTAATTACTGCATAAGCTGCTGAACTGTGTGCTAATCAACCAACCCAAGATGGAGGAGCTATTCAACAAGCTATAAACCAATCAAGTAGACTCAGTGCAGGTTTTGCCTGTGAATTCCAAAACCTATTGGAGTACAACCACAGAAAATACTCTAAACAGAAACAATGTTAAGAGCTGTTGCTGCTCTTATATATGTATATGTGTAATGAGCCCAAGTCTATGTGGCTGCTGAGGCTAATAGCCTCTGCCAAAAATAAGGGCTTTTAGACTCCCTTTCACTTTTCATGGTCTGGATGAGGTGGAAATTATAGAGAGCTCCAGGGTGGCTAGAGGCACACTACAGACATTCTGCAACCTCTGTCATCCTCAACTTAGAGCAAAGGCAAACTGAGGGCAACCAATACCTGTGGAGGCGAAGGTATGTCTAGCACTTACAATATTAGCTACAAGAGCCATCCAAAGAACAACAGGGGATATGCTGAGGGCATCACAGTCATCAGCATCCAGGATTCTACATCAATTCCTGAATGCTATGCTACAAAATATGAGTGATTACATACAGTTTCCCCATATACCCCATGCACTATGCAGGATTATTACCCTGTAGCACACCTCCCTAAAGTCCTAGATGCTATAGACTGCATGCACAATGAAATCAAAGCACCACCTGGGGACCAGGAAAGGATGTACATTAACAGAAAGGGCTTCCACTCCATTAACTGCTAGGTCATCTTTAACACTAAGGGAATCATCCTGAATGTGTGTGCTGGCAACCCAGGCATTTAGCATGACTCACATATCTGGCACAACTCTCAACACTATCAGATGTTTTCTAGGGAGGCTATCCCCAGAGGGATATTTACTAGAGGATGCAGGCTATGCACTTGAACCATGGCTGATGATGCTCATCAAAAATGCATACGCATCAACTGAAGAATGCTATAATAAGGCCCTCACTCAAACAAGGAAAATCATAGGGGTGTGTTTGGGCTGCTGAAGTCACTTTTCCAATGCCAAGATACATTTGGGGAAGCCCTCCAGTACAATCCCTGTACTTCTTTTGAAATGTTCACCTTCTATGCCATCCTTTATAATATTATCTTGGGAAAACAGCTTCATCAGGAGCACCAAGGGGAAGGGGCATTGATCCCACCACCTCTGGCAAGGTCACCACAACCACATGCAGGTGAGAAGTCAAAGGAGAAACCACTAGCTGCTGTGGGTGTGTAGGCAGATATAGGCGTGCACAATATCTCCTTAACCTGGCCAAGAAGCAATGTGCTCACCACCTAAGGCAGTAAACCTTCAACCTATGCACATACATACAGTAACATTGATGCCAGGCAACACTCACAAACTTTATTTACCCATGTAATGGCTGTTTGTTGGTAGCATCACACAAACTCTGCCCTGAATTAAAACTCTTGTAACTGCTGGACTTCCAAGTAAATGTTGAACGTGTGAGAAGAAAATAAATGGCCAAGAACACAAATGAATGCCATATCTTTGCATACTGTTACTTGCTAATGTAACTAAAAAGAAGGTGGGTGATTTTTACAGCAATGACATCAATATGTTACAGCACTAACATGTCAATAGATGTGCTCTTTATCAAGTAATAGGCCTCATGCATCAATTTTCAAAAGAGCATCACCAACACATGTATACTAAGCACTCAGTCAGCTATGCACCCTGGTCATGAGACAAAAAACCTATGTATCCCTGAATCCCTGCTTACCATGTGCAGATGACTCCACACTTGCTATGGAGGATGGTCCTGGAAAATGTTAAGCAAAAGGTAAGGACACAGTCACCACAATACCAATAACACAGTGAGACAGCAATTTTGCCTATATGTTAATTAACAATACTTTTAACTGAATATTGGCTGACACATCCACCCAAAGTCCATGTGTAATGAACAAAAATGTGTTGTTAACTGTATCAGTTTATCAACTGGTTCAACCAAAAATAAAATAAATAAATAAATAATTAAAACAATATGATTTATTACATTCAATATTTTACTATACAAGAAAATGTTATAAACTGACATATGTAAGCTTACCTGGAAGATTCTCCTTGCACATACTTGTCCTCACAGAAGCATTAGTAAGAACATCAATCATATGTTGTGCACTTTTTACTGACCCTTCTGCATTTCTGAAAGTGGACAGGAATTCTTAATTTGGTGTTAGTTGTGGCTTTTTAGCAGCCCCCCCCCCCCCCTCCAGTACCCAGCTGTTCATAGATAACTGCAGCTGCTCTGCTGTGGTCTGATGAAATCATCACACCTAATTATATGTCCTGCTGCACCCCTCCCCCGTGACATGTGACTATCCGGTTCCAAATCTACATTCTGTCAGACATATCCCCTCATCCTCTCTCAAGCAGAAAGGCACCATGAAGTCTAAATGCTTGCACAATTAAGTCATTTTTTGAGTCACTGAAAATGGGTTTACTTGAATTAGTACTCTTGGGTGCCATACTCCTAGATGACATAAAACAGAAAAGGATACAAAAAATAAATACCACATAATTAAACTCCTGCTTATATACATGTATATATTTTCATTATTAATCACTGGAGACACATAGTTCAGATTTTAAAATTTAAGGTTATGTGGTTGTACCATATTGTAATCTCACGCAAACCAATGTTTGACCCAAAACAAGGAATAACAATAGAGTAATGTATTGGTTATCATAGAAAGAATTGGATGACTGCACAATTTCAAGAGCAAACCTCTTGAAACACAACTTTTGTTATGGTAACACACAAATAGTATTTGCCCCCAAAAAAAAAAAAAACAGGCAAATTACAGCTTGTAACAAGCAAGGAATAATGGGCGGCCACGGTGGTGCAGTGGTTAGTATTGCTGCCTCACAGCAAGAGGTTCTCCGGTTCAATCCTCGGCTGGGGTGCCTTCTGTGCGGAGTCTGCATGTCCTCCCTGTGGTCGCGTGGTTTTCCTCCGGGTGCTCCGGTTTCCTCCCACATCCCAAAGACATGCTGCAGGTGGATTGGACACTCTAAATTGGCCCTAGGTGTGTGTGTGAGTGTGCCTTCTGTGGAAGGTTGGGCGCCGGGCTGGCAACTCGACACCATAAAACTCCACTGCCAATCAATGTGCGGACAAGGTGATCCGCTGTGGTGACCCCTAACTGGGAAAAGCTGGAAGAAGAACAAGCAAGGAATAATACATTAGTCAATTGTTTTAAATGCTTTCTAAAAAGTCTCACAAAATGTGCACCCATTTACAAAAGAAATGTTAAATTTATATGATTGCCAGTCACCTCTCCCTGTGCCCAGCACTCCTCTAGAGGTATTTATCGGCCATCTTATAAGGCTAACACCCCTGTGTCATTGACAATATAAGACATTAAATTTCACTGAAATAACATAGAAGAGTGCAAAATATCCACTTCTAACAATAACATCCGTGATGAAAGTGAATCTATCTGAGAAAGTAAAACGCCTGACAAAATGCCTATGCAAACAGTGAACTTATAAGAGGTGCATACAGATAAAGGTTGTATTTTCTATTGTGTGTGCATATGTATATATATATATATATATATATATATATATATATATATATGGGTCTAGGACTATTCACTGAAAGCGCATTTCACTGAGACACATTTGACTGTGCACAATTTACTGAAAGTCAATTCACTGAAAACACAATTCACTGAAACACATTTCACTGAAAGTTATATATGGCCTTATCCCCACTGTTGTGCGACCCTGGAGTTAGTATATATATTAAGTGGGTGTGTGGGGGACACCGCCCCGACCTATTTTAAATATTTTGAACTATATACATGGATACTTGCAATTCCAATAAATTAGTCTTTTCTGAACTTAATATATATCCAAAATATGTGAGGGGCTACACCCCCCACACCCCCTAACTATATATACTAACTCCAGGATCACACAACAGTGGGGGAAAAGGCCATATATAACTTTCAGTGAAATGTGTTTCAGTGAATTGAGTTTTCAGTGATTTGTACAGTCATTTGACTTTCAGTGAAATGTGCTTTCAGTGAATAGTCCTAGACCCATATATATATATATATATATATATATATATATATATATATATATATACATGTGTGAAGGGATTGGTATAGATACATAGATACACACACACACACACACACACACACACACACACACACACACACACACATATATATATATATATATATATATATATATAAATTTATTTATTTATTTTTTTTTCTTGTAACATATGAACAAATCTAGCATGCATTTGAAACATACAATTGTACCTTAGTAAGATCAGAAGGCTTCTGTGAAGATATATCAAAACTAATAGCAATCTTCTTCAGTGTTCTCCACATAGTTAACTCTCCTCACAGACAAGTTCCCCAGCTGCATGGTTACCTTTTTATAGTGTAGATTCAGGCCTATGAGCACAGTGAAGATGCAAATGAAGTGTGAAGTTATAAGTTCATAGGTGTGTACTAGGCTAATGGCCCTGGAGCCTTTACAAGCCTAGCCCATAGAAGTGCCCTGGCATCTTGCTGTCCAACATTAGTTCCCAGTCCCTCTATGAAGTAGAGCCACTGGAGTGATCCCAGGGATGAACTTTCTATTACCCATCCACTCATCAAGATTTCTCTTGAAGAAGGACAGTGAGGTCAAAGTGACCAATGGTCCCAGTTTTTCCAGGACAGTCCCAGTTTGGAAGTCTCTGTCCCAGAATCCCAAACATTGTCTTTGGGACACAGAAATGTCCCAGTTTAGACTGCTCAGTCTGAATGGTGACTTGGCTTCCCAGGGTGGCCAGTCCCCCTGCTTTCCCATCCTAAAAAGCTCTGGGGACTTTGCGATTTTTTGGGGAAGCCATTGGGTATGGGGTAAGGTTGGATGCCTTTGCCCTGGCAGGAGCCTTCCAGGCCCTGCCACCATCAGTTAGTCACAGCGTCAAGGACGTCTGTCGTAGGGGGTTCTGCTTCACCCCACTCAACCTGGCAGGAGCTCTCCAGGCCCTACACCCATCTGCCTGGCACTCCCATACTGATGTATGTCAGGGCCAAACCCTACAGTCCTCCCCTTCAACCCAGCTAAGAGACATTCCCTAGCTGTGACCCCCCCCATGTCAGGGGACTCCGTTGCCTGCATGTCTGCTGCACACTGCCAAATCATGCTGGGTTGCTCATGCCCTTGGACCCCCTCAGGGGAGCTTCCCTCTGATCCTGTCTTCTCCTCTGTAACTCCCCTCAGCTGCTGAGGAGCAGATCCTCTCTCATGAAGGCTTTGGAGTCCTCCTGCTTTCCCATCCAGAGCAGCCCTGGGGACTTTGAGATATTTCAAGGATGCTGATGGTTATGGGGTGAAGTTGGATGCCTTTGCCCCGACAGGAGCTCTCCAGGCAGCTCTGCTGTCCACCCTGGCACTTCCTCAAGGACTTCCATCAGAGGGAGCACTGCCTGACCCCACTCGCCCAGGCAGGAGCTTTCCAGGTCCCACCCACTGTCCGCCAGTTGCTCCCTTAAGGACGTCCATCATAGGGAGCTGTGCCTGACCCTGCTCATCCAGGCAGCAGCTCTCCGGGTCCTGCTGTTGTCTGCCCTAGTGATCCCTTAAGGAGTTTCATTATGGGGAGCTCTGTAAAAAAATGGTCACCTTGAGTGAGGTGCTCTTCTTGACATGTATGGGAAGTCTATTCCAGAGCATGGGCAGTCTCTGGCTGAGGAACCTGTCCCTCCAGCATGTTCTGTTGATTGTGGTAATGAGGTTGAGGTCTCTGGACCATGTGGTGCAGAGGGAGTGGGATTTCTTTAGATGTGGCATTTCTAACAGAGCTGGGTCAGACATGGCTTTGTAAGTCAGGCAAAGATCGCCTCTAAGTAGGCGATATGAGACAGAGAATAGCTGGAGTCTTTTGAGTCTGTCCATGTAGGACATGTGTTTAATGCCTAGGATCCTCTATGTGAGGTACTTCCATGGCCTTTCCAGCTGTAGCAGGTGTCTAGTGAGGTATATGCCAAATGGGGCATTATACTCAATGATTGGTCTAATGAGGGAAGAGTAGAGAGAGACGATGACCTCTTTCTTCCTGGATGCAAAACCCTTGGTAATGAGATGTGCCACACAGAAGGACTTTCTGACCATAGTGGCAATGTGGTGGTTGAAGGAGAGGTTGCTGTCAAGCTGCATCCCCAGATCTCTTATAACACCTTCAGTATTCAGTGGGCTCCCATAGATGTGGTAATTAGTGGGAAATGAATTTTTACCAAAGGGGATGATGACACATTTTTTGTCATAAGCTTAAGGCAATGGTTTTGACACCAGTCATTGGTCTCAGTGAGGCCTTTTTGTAGGATGTCTGCATCACTTGGGGAGTTAATAATGGCTCACAGCTTGCAGTCATCTGTGTACTTGGTCAGGCAGAGTCCCTTTGTGTTGGTCTGTATCGTATTTTCTATTGTGTGTGCATATATATATATATATATATATATATATATATATATATATATATATATATATATGGGTCTAGGTCTATTCACTGAAAGCACATTTCACTGAGACACATTTGACTGTGCACAATTTACTGAAAGTCAATTCACTGAAAACACAATTCACTGAAACACATTTCACTGAAAGTTATATATGGCCTTATCCCCACTGTTGTGCGACCCTGGAGTTAGTATATATATTAAGGGGGTGTGTGGGGGACACCGCCCCGACCTATTTTAAATATTTTGAACTATATACATGGATACTTGCAATTCCAATAAATTAGTCTTTTCTGAACTTAATATATATCCAAAATATGTGGGGGGCTACACCCCCCACACCCCCTAACTATATATACTAACTCCAGGATCACACAACAGTAGGGGAAAAGGCCATATATAACTTTCAGTGAAATGTGTTTCAGTGAATTGAGTTTTCAGTGATTTGTACACAGTCATTTGACTTTCAGTGAAATGTGCTTTCAGTGAATAGTCCTAGACCCATATATATATATATATATATATATATATATATATATATATATATATATATATATATATATATGTGTGAAGAGTTTGGTATAGATACATAGATACACACACACGCACACACACACACACACACACACACACACACACACACACACACACACACACACACATATATATATATATATATATATATATATATATATATAAATTTATTTATTTATTTTTTTTCTTGTAACATGTGAACAAATCTAGCATGTATTTGAAACATACAATTGTACCTTTGTAAGATCAGAAGGCTTCTGTGAAGATATATAAAAACTAATAGCAATCTTCTTCAGTGTTCTCCACATAGTTAACTCTCCTCACAGACAAGTTCCCCAGCTGCATGGTTACCTTTTTATAGTGCAGATTCAGGCCTATGAGCACAGTGAAGATGCAAATGAAGTGTGAAGTTATAAGTTCATAGGTGTGCACTAGGCTAATGGCCCTGGAGCCTTTACAAGCCTAGCCCATAGAAGTGCCCTGGCATCTTGCTGTCCAACATTAGTTCCCAGTCCCTCTATGAAGTAGAGCCACTGGAGTGATCCCAGGGATGAACTTTCTATTACCCATCCACTCATCAAGATTTCTCTTGAAGAAGGACAGTGAGGTCAAAGTGACCAATGGTCCCAGTTTTTCCAGGACAGTCCCAGTTTGGAAGTCTCTGTCCCAGAATCCCAAACATTGTCTTTGGGACACAGAAATGTCCCAGTTTAGACTGCTCAGTCTGAATGGTGACTTGGCTTCCCAGGGTGGTCAGTCCCCCTGCTTTCCCATCCTAAAAAGCTCTGGGGACTTTGCGATTTTTTGGGGAAGCCATTGGGTATGGGGTAAGGTTGGATGCCTTTGCCCTAGCAGGAGCCTTCCAGGCCCTGCCACCATCAGTTAGTCACAGCATCAAGGACGTCTGTCATAGGGGGTTCTGCTTCACCCCACTCAACCTGGCAGGAGCTCTCCAGGCCCTACACCCATCTGCCTGGCACTCCCATACTGATGTATGTCAGGGCCAAACCCTACAGTCCTCCCCTTCAACCCAGCTAAGAGACATTCCCTAGCTGTAACCCCCCCACCATGTCAGGGGACTCCGTTGCCTGCATGTCTGCTGCACACTGCCAAATCATGCTGGGTTGCTCATGCCCTTGGACCCCCTCAGGGGAGCTTCCCTCCGATCCTGTCTTTTCCTCTGTAACTCCCCTCAGCTGCTGAGGAGCAGATCCTCTCTCATGAAGGCTTTGGAGTCCTCCTGCTTTCCCATCCAGAGCAGCCCTGGGGACTTTGAGATATTTCAAGGATGCTGATGGTTATGGGGTGAAGTTGGATGCCTTTGTCCCGACAGGAGCTCTCCAGGCACCTCTGCTGTCCACCCTGGCACTTCCTCAAGGACTTCCACCAGAGGGAGCACTGCCTGACCCCACTCGCCCAGGCAGGAGCTTTCCAGGTCCCACCCACTGTCCGCCAGTTGCTCCCTTAAGAACGTCCATCATAGGGAGCTGTGCCTGACCCTGCTCATCCAGGCAGCAGCTCTCTGGGTCCTGCTGTTGTCTGCCCTAATGATCCCTTAAGGAGTTTCTTTATGGGGAGCTCTGTAAAAAAATGGTCACCTTGAGTGAGGTGCTCTTCTTGACATGTATGGGAAGTCTATTCCAGAGCATGGGCAGTCTCTGGCTGAGGAACCTGTCCCTCCAGCATGTTCTGTTGATTGTGGTAATGAGGTTAAGGTCTCTGGACCATGTGGTGCAGAGGGACTGGGATTTCTTTAGATGTGACATTTCTAACAGAGCTGGGTCAGACATGGCTTTGTAAGTCAGGCAAAGATCGCCTCTAAGTAGGAGATATGAGACAGAGAATAGCTGGAGTCTTTTGAGTCTGTCCATGTAGGACATGTGTTTAATGCCTAGGATCCTCTATGTGAGGTACTTCTGTGGCCTTTTCAGCTGTAGCAGGTGTCTAGTGAGGTATATGCCAAATGGGGCATTATACTCAATGATTGGTCTAATGAGGGAAGAGTAGAGAGAGACGATGACCTCTTTATTCCTGGATGCAAAACCCTTGGTAATGAGATGTGCCACACAGAAGGACTTTCTGACCATAGTGGCAATGTGGTGGTTGAAGGAGAGGTTGCTGTCAAGCTGCATCCCCAGATCTCTTATAACACCTTCAGTATTCAGTGGGCTCCCATAGATGTGGTAATTAGTGGAACTGAATTTTTACCAAAGGGGATGATGACACATTTTTTGTCATAAGCTTAAGGCAATGGTTTTGACACCAGTCATTGGTCTCAGTGAGGCCTTTTTGTAGGATGTCTGCATCACTTGGGGAGTTAATAATGGCTCACAGCTTGCAGTCATCTGTGTACTTGGTCAGGCAGAGTCCCTTTGTGTTGGTCTGTATTGTATTTTCTATTGTGTGTGCATATATATATATATATATATATATATATATATATATATATATATATATATATATATATATATATATCTGGGTCTAGGACTATTCACTGAAAGCACATTTCACTGAGACACATTTGACTGTGCACAATTTACTGAAAGTCAATTCACTGAAAACACAATTCACTGAAACACATTTCACTGAAAGTTATATATGGCCTTATCCCCACTGTTGTGCGACCCTGGAGTTAGTATATATATTAAGGGGGTGTGTGGGGGACACCGCCCCGACCTATTTTAAATATTTTGAACTATATACATGGATACTTGCAATTCCAATAAATTAGTCTTTTCTGAACTTAATATATATCCAAAATATGTGGGGGGCTACACCCCCCACACCCCCTAACTATATATACTAACTCCAGGATCACACAACAGTGGGGAAAAGGCCATATATAACTTTCAGTGAAATGTGTTTCAGTGAATTGAGTTTTCAGTGATTTGTACACAGTCATTTGACTTTCAGTGAAATGTGCTTTCAGTGAATAGTCCTAGACCCATATATATATATATATATATATATATATATATATATATGTGAAGGGATTGGTATAGATACATAGATACACACACACATGCACACACACACACACACACACACACACATATATATACATATATATATATATATATATATATATATATATATGTATATATATATATATATATATATATATATATATATATATATATATATATATATAAATTTATTTTATTTTTTTTTTTCTTGTAACATGTGAACAAATCTAGCATGCATTTGAAACATACAATTGTACCTTTGTAAGATCAGAAGGCTTCTGTGAAGATATATCAAAACTAATAGCAATCTTCTTCAGTGTTCTCCACATAGTTAACTCTCCTTACAGACAAGTTCCCCAGCTGCATGGTTACCTTTTTATAGTGTAGATTCAGGCCTATGAGCACAGTGAAGATGCAAATGAAGTGTGAAGTTATAAGTTCATAGGTGTGTACTAGGCTAATGGCCCTGGAGCCTTTACAAGCCTAGCCCATAGAAGTGCCCTGGCATCTTGCTGTCCAACATTAGTTCCCAGTCCCTCTATGAAGTAGAGCCACTGGAGTGATCCCCGGGATGAACTTTCTATTACCCATCCACTCATCAAGATTTCTCTTGAAGAAGAACAGTGAGGTCAAAGTGACCAATGGTCCCAGTTTTTCCAGGACAGTCCCAGTTTGGAAGTCTCTGTCCCAGAATCCCAAACATTGTCTTTGGGACACAGAAATGTCCCAGTTTAGACCGCTCAGTCTGAATGATGACTTGGCTTCCCAGGGTGGCCAGTCCCCCTGCTTTCCCATCCTAAAAAGCTCTGGGGACTTTGCGATTTTTTGGGGAAGCCATTGGGTATGGGGTAAGGTTGGATGCCTTTGCCCTAGCAGGAGCCTTCCAGGCCCTGCCACCATCAGTTAGTCACAGCGTCAAGGACGTCTGTCGTAGGGGGTTCTGCTTCACCCCACTCAACCTGGCAGGAGCTCTCCAGGCCCTACACCCATCTGCCTGGCACTCCCATACTGATGTATGTCAGGGCCAAACCCTACAGTCCTCCCCTTCAACCCAGCTAAGAGACATTCCCTAGCTGTAACCCCCCCCCATGTCAGGGGACTCCGTTGCCTGCATGTCTGCTGCACACTGCCAAATCATGCTGGGTTGCTCATGCCCTTGGACTCCCTCAGGGGAGCTTCCCTCCGATCCTGTCTTCTCCTCTGTAACTCCCCTCAGCTGCTGAGGAGCAGATCCTCTCTCATGAAGGGTTTGGAGTCCTCCTGCTTTCCCATCCAGAGCAGCCCTGGGGACTTTGAGATATTTCAAGGATGCTGATGGTTATGGGGTGAAGTTGGATGCCTTTGCCCCGACAGGAGCTTTCCAGGCACCTCTGCTGTCCACCCTGGCACTTCCTCAAGGACTTCCATCAGAGGGAGCACTGCCTGACCTCACTCGCCCAGGCAGGAGCTTTCCAGGTCCCACCCACTGTCCGCCAGTTGCTCCCTTAAGGACGTCCATCATAGGGAGCTGTGCCTGACCCTGCTCATCCAGGCAGCAGCTCTCCGGGTCCTGCTGTTGTCTGCCCTAGTGATCCCTTAAGGAGTTCCATTATGGGGAGCTCTGTAAAAAAATGGTCACCTTGAGTGAGGTGCTCTTCTTGACATGTATGGGAAGTCTATTCCAGAGCATGGGCAGTCTCTGGCTGAGGAACCTGTCCCTCCAGCATGTTCTGTTGATTGTGGTAATGAGGTTGAGGTCTCTGGACCATGTGGTGCAGAGGGACTGGGATTTCTTTAGATGTGGCATTTCTAACAGAGCTGGGTCAGACATGGCTTTGTAAGTCAGGCAAAGATCGCCTCTAAGTAGGCGATATGAGACAGAGAATAGCTGGAGTCTTTTGAGTCTGTCCATGTAGGACATGTGTTTAATGCCTAGGATCCTCTATGTGAGGTAGTTCTGTGGCCTTTCCAGCTGTAGCAGGTGTCTAGTGAGGTATATGCCAAATGGGGCATTATACTCAATGATTAGTCTAATGAGGGAAGAGTAGAGAGAGACGATGACCTCTTTCTTCCTGAATGCAAAACCCTTGGTAATGAGATGTGCCACACAGAAGGACTTTCTGACCATAGTGGCAATGTGGTGGTTGAAGGAGAGGTTGCTGTCAAGCTGCATCCTCAGATCTCTTATAACACCTTCAGTATTCAGTGGGCTCCCATAGATGTGGTAATTAGTGGGAACTGAATTTTTACCAAAGGGGATGATGACACATTTTTTGTCATAAGCTTAAGACAATGGTTTTGACACCAGTCATTGGTCTCAGTGAGGCCTTTTTGTAGGATGTCTACATCACTTGGGGAGTTAATAATGGCTCACAGCTTGCAGTCATCTGTGTACTTGGTCAGGCAGAGTCCCTTTGTGTTGGTCTGGCCTTCTGAGAAGTAGATGTCGAACAGGAGAGGACCCAGGACAAATCCCTGTGGTGTTCCACTTGTGACTGGTCAGCAGTCTGACTTGGAGTCTACTACTTTCACACTGTGTGTTCTGTCTGTGAGCCAATTTGCAACTCACCTAATGATATAGGGGATGACGCCTAGTTTGATGAGTTTATCAATAATTCCCGAATGAGGAATGTTATCAAAGGCCTTGGCCAGATCGAGGTAGGCTCTATGCACTGCCTTACCTTCATCCACAGCCCTGGTGACTGACTCAAAGAAGTCAACCAAGTTGAGCAGGCATGATCTCCCTTTCACAAAGCCAAATTGGGTGAGTCCTAGAGTTTGGAGATTTCCTATATCTTTTTTAATCAGGTCCATGATGGTGTGCTCCTTAGCTTTACATATCAGACTTGTCAGGCTAATGGGGTGATAATTCCCAGGGTCTGTAGTTGATCCCCTTTTATGGAGAGGGATGACTGTAGCAGTGCACCATTTGGTAGGGACAAAGTCTGAGGTGAGACTGTGACTGAACAGGGCACACAGATGTGGTGTCAGTTCACTTTGCAGTTCATGTAGAACACAACCAGGGATATTACTGGGTCCCATGGAAGCTGTATTCTTGGCCTTGGACAATGCAGCTTTAACCTGTGTGCAGTAATGCTGGGTGCCTGGCATTCTTCTGGCATTGTGATTGGTCCTTTGGGAGGGAGGGAGAGGTAAAGTTGGCACTGAATCTGTCAGCCAGTATGTTGGCAATATCTGTTGGCTCAGTATAGGAGGTACCATTGCGCAGTAACTCAGATCAAATCTGGGTATTGCCATGGAGGTTCTTGATATAACTATAGAAGGGTTTCTGATTTATTTTAGTGTCTGCCACAATTCTGCCTTCATAGCTGGCTTTAGAGCATTTCATGAGGGATCTCAACTTTTTGTTGAGGCAAATAAGGGAGTTTTTCCAGTCTTAGGACTTCACCTTTTTCTGCAACAGTTTCTTCCTTCTGTTGTAGAGTTTATCAATGGCAGGAGACCACCAGATTGTCTTCCTTTTTTTGGAGGAGAGCTTCTTGGTTCTGTTGGGTATGGCTAGTTCCATGCATTTATGTACATGTTCGTACAGTGCATTGGTGCATGTTTCTGCAGTCCTGCATCTATTTTCCATTGGCATGGGTGCTGTGAAGTTAGCCACCTCTGTTTTAGGAGCGCAAAGTCAGCTTTGGAGAAGTTTTTCAAGGTGGTTACTTTTGTGGGGTGTGGGGGTGTGGGTGAGATGTGGATTTCCATGGTGATTAGTTTATGATGGGATCTGACCAGGGAGGGAGTGACGAGCAATGATCACTATGTTAGTAATAACCAGGTCAAGGATGTTGCTTCCTCTAGTGAGGGTCAGAATGCTCTGGTCCAGGGCATTGGAATTGATGAATTCTAGGAAGCGTTGGGCCAGTGTATTGGTGCTTGAGTAGTTTTCCCAGTTGATGGAGGGGTAGTTGAAGTCTCCTAGTATGATAGTGTTGGGTTGGACTCATTAGAATTGCTGAATCCCAAACTTTTGACTTCATGTTGCAGGTATAAACATAGTGTAGGCATTACCCCAGTGTTAGCTGCTAATGGATTACATCTGGGAATTATTACTGGTAGGGAGAAGAAAAACACAAGAGTAATTTAGACTCCCTTACTTGCCATGGGTGCATCACCCAAGATACACTTACAAAGTGTAGAAGTACTTGTAGCAAGCTTTTAAATGGAAGTGAGTCATGCACATTTCTTGGATTATGTTCACTAATAGCCAAACTCTCCTGCCTTTGTTGAAAACTGTATATTATTGTCATGTAGTATTCTCATACATTTTAAGGACAATGATACAAAATGCCCTACAGACTGCACGTCTGAGAGTACAGCACTGATAAGAGAAGAATGAAGACAATACAAAGAGAAGACAGAGTTGCATTCGTGGAAACAATACTCATAAATGGTTGTGTGGTCAGTCATTGCACTAAATATGAAACACATATACAAACAACCGAGAGTCTGCAAGTGTTATATGTCTTATTAATACTGTGTTGGAAATGGGATTTGCTTGTATGCTCACTGATTTGCATTCCTGCTGCAAAGCTGTTTCTGTGGCAAGGAGATACTGTATATGACACCCTTATTGTTTTTTATAGGTTCATTCATCTGACAGTTCAAATCCAGAGTTGTGTAAAAATCTGTAATGTGTGTTAAAATGTATTTAGTATTTTTTTTTCTTTTTTCAATAATATGAATATTTGCATGGGGTGTGGCTTAGTGAAAACATGTTGAAATGGATAAATAAATTACATTTAATGTAAGTTACTTGTATGAAAAAGACTGCATAAATTACAGCTATGAATCAAGAATTTGTGAAGTACACCAGGTAAACATTGTGAACTGTACAGTATATAGTGTATTTAGATCATGGTTCAAGTCCCACAGTTGTCTTTTAATGATGAAACCTGATATATCCTTTTTACAAGAGTAATGCATGTCGAGCTTTGCGTGTCACATTTACTCTTCACTTACCTTTGTGCAAACATGGTCTAATGGCCCAAACAGCAAGCAGACATTGTTAGTTTCAAAAAGGATATATTACCTCTTTTGCTTTTCATTGCACAAACCTGCTAAGTGGTGTTGCATGACAGTCCACAACACTTGCAGGTCCAGAACACTTGCAGACAATAGGCAGACACTTGTCAATTACAAAAAGGATACATTGCTTTATGTTTTTCTGACCATCGTGCAAACATGATAAGTGGCGTTGCATGACAGTCCAGAAAGCCTGCAGATACCAAGGAGACACTTGTCAGTTTCAAAATGGATACATTATAGGTTCATAGATATTTACTAGGCTAATGACCACAAGGGTCTTTTTAAGTTAAGCCATACATCACGAATCTCTGGCAAGTTCTGACACCCTTGATAAATGTAAGCGTGAGCCTGGGAGATGAAGTTACCCATTTGCATTAGAGGCATAGGTGCCAAACCAGGGATGAATTTCTGGTTTCCCATCCAATTGTCCAAGTTGCACTTGAATTGGGTTAGGGAGTAACTCTGCTTCACATGGATAGGGAGCCTGTTCCCTTAATGGAGTAGTCTCTGGGATACATACCTATCTCTCCAGCAGGTCCTATTTATGTCACAGGCAAGGTTTAAGTCATTAGAACGGGTAATTCTGGTACTGTTTGTTTTGTGGATATGCAGGAGGTCCATCAGAGTGGGGTCTGATAATGCCCTGTATACCAGGTATAGATCTCCCCTCAAAAGCATGTAGGAGACAGAATACAGGGATAGGGCCTTGAGGTAGTCAGCATAGGATGGTTTGCTATCAAAAGTGCGAACGGCACTACGTCGACTGTCATATACTCGAACATGGAAGGTCGTAATCGGTAATGTTGTAGACAAAATAATCAGTGAGACAGTTGGCTATCCACCGGATGACATGCAGGTTTGTACCTAACCTCTTGAGTTTGTCAACAATGCCCGAGTGGGGTATTGTGTCAAATGCTTTGTCCGGGTCAAGGTAGGCAGAATGAATGATTTTGCACTCATCCATTGCTTTGGTGACCTTCTCAAAAATGCCCACCAGGTTGAGTAGGCATGATCTGCCCTTGACAAAACCAAACTGGTTTAGGTCCAGTGTCTGGAGGTTTACTATATCTCTATTGATCATTCCCATGATATTTCTTTCCATGGCTTTACGTTTCCAGGGTCTGTAGATGGCCCACCTTTGTGCAGAGAGATGACTGTTGCCTTTCTCCATTCATGAGGCACAAAGCATATTTGGAGGCTACAGTTAAATAGTTATCATATTTCATGCTATTTATAAGGCATCCTGGGATATTGTCTGGTCCCATTGATGCAGTGTTCTTGGTCTTAGAGAGAACATTAAGGACCTGTTCCCTAGTGATAGTAGGGGAGTTATATTTGATGATATTTTCTGAGAGAAGGTTGAGGTGGAGGTGGTGATTTTGCAAAATGCCAGGAAATGCCAGACATGGTGTGTGAGGTTGTGGAAAGCACCACTGGTGTATGCCTCAGCCAGATGAAGAAGATGCTTGCCAGAATGCTGGGAAAAAGAAAATGTCAAGTACTCCAACCGTAAGCTGAGGAGGGGGGCAGAAATGACTGTTCTTAGGGTGAGAACTAGATTCTCATTGACCCCATGTTTGATGGGCAAGGGCATCTGATGCCCCCCCATCTCCAATCATGGTATCCCCCAACTTGTTATGTCTATCACCATCCCCATCTCTTGCCTTGTTTGCCCTGTTTGTCTGCATCTCTTTCCTCGCATACCCTACTTATCTGACCCTGACATACCTATGTCCCTTACCCAACATTCCTCTCTTACTGAAGTAAAAACATAAAAATAGGCACCTGTCCAAAAAACAAAATTGTCCCATACATAGCTCTCCACTTTGCACATTTGTCTCTTGACACACTTGATTTGGTCCAATTGGCTATACAATATTACTGCATTGTTGTACCCATCATTGTTGAGATGGCAGTCAAAATTCATCCAATATACTATGTTCATTTTACACTGCTGAAGAAGGGAATAGCTATGGTTCTTTCCTAATTCCCTCCTGTATGTTCCTATATTGCTTCCCCTTTGTTCTTCCCCAGCTTGCCCCCCATTTCATCACTTTCTGCTCTACCCCATTTTCACACCTTTAATCTGGTCAAAAATAGAGTCAGACACCACACACATAAATAATAAATCCGCAACGAAGCCATTTCACTTTTTGTCTTCTACGTTTGCATCTAAGTTTGGCATTGTGCACCTTTGCCAAGTGATGGTGAATGGCTCTTCATGGCCTATGGCATATTGCGGTTCCCTGATGGAGGTCCAGGGAGCACACGAGTCCAGTATAAACCACACAGCTAGTAGCAACCACCAAAGATTTATTGAGCAAAAACACCAGTCAAGTGATTTTGTCTTACATCAAAACTGAAATGTGAACATCAAATTTCATATAACAGTCAATTTCAACTCCTAGGAGTTTGGTGTGAGTAGTTGGAGAGATAGTTGTGTTATTGTTAGAGGTGATAGGAAAAAGTGGGTAAATAAGTGAAGTGGTTAGTAGGGTAGAATATGAGAAGTTTGGTTTTTGTTGGGGTTTAGTATTAGCTGAGCTTTAGTTAGCCATCCTTCTACAGACATAAAAGAAGCCTGTGTTAGTGAGTGGAGTTCATTGAAGGAGGGAGAGGTGCAGATTAGTGTAGAGTCATCAGTATATTGGATGACTGAGGCATGTAGAGAAGAAGTGTGGAGGCTATTAGTGAAAATGGAGAATAGTATAGGGCCCAGGATAGAGCCTGAGGAACACCCAGTGTGAGTGGTACTAGAGGAGAGCTTTCCTTTCTCCA
Source organism: Protopterus annectens (assembly GCF_019279795.1). Lineage (NCBI taxonomy): Eukaryota > Metazoa > Chordata > Ceratodontiformes > Protopteridae > Protopterus > Protopterus annectens. Next base: position 1,217,099,510 of record NC_056728.1, on the reverse strand, counting down.
CAAAACAGCTTGCAGCGTTTCATTCCAGACACTCCTTTACTGTGCTTTTGTACTGGGAGAATGGGGATTGTTCATCTGGTGGCAGTAGGTGTTTACCTGGTCTATCTGAGATGGGAAACACAAAAGGGCTCTAAGTATTTTTTTTTGCACTTCTCAGGACTTGATTTGCACTGTTCTGATACTTAGATAGCATAGACTAGATTCAGACCTGCTGAATCTAGCCTGCTATTGATATACTTGAGCACTAAACCAGCCATCTTACATTAAGAAGAGCTCTCCTGTAGCTTTGTGACAGAAGAGTGAGGATCCAGCCTTGTCTGAGATGGAAATTGTAGGAGGAAGGTTCATTTGTACTTTGCTATTTGTAGATTACTGTAAAGTGCCTTAATTTCACCTTTATTTAAGCATCACATTTGAGGGCTGCAGCACACTATAAAAAAAGAGGTTGGGTGCCCTGTATAGATGAAAACACATTGAAACTCAATTTTTCCCTAGACATTTGTCAGTGGAACCCTTGAAATCTTCCCTACTGCACATAGTGCATATAGGTACACTGAGCAGCGTTGCCACACTTCTCATCCATAGCCATCAATTTTATTTTTATTTTTTTATTTTTTATTTTACATTTGTTGACTGGGCTAGTCCAACTGGATATATGTCCATTTTCAGTAGAGGTCCAGGGAGAAAAGCTCCAAAATTACATAGTTAAAGCATACTTCAATTTCCAATATGTTAAACTGAAGCTAAAATAAGCAAAAAAACAACAATATATTAGCAACAAATTGGAGAAAAACAGCTCCATTACATCGGTGTAGCCAGGTGAGAAAGAATACAAGACATTTCCATTGAGAACAAAAGATGACAATTTGTTTAGCCTAAAAATTTCTTAAATAAGCAGAATTACAACAGGATATCACTGAGAGGTAGAATAAGGAGATACATAGGGGTATGTCTGTTAAGCAAGTTGTTAACTGAAAGCCCTCAGAGAAGGGCATAAGAGATGAGTCAGAGCTGGTAAGGAAAGGGGGAGTAGAAGTATTTTATTGAAACAGAGAGTTTAAGTACTTTTTGTTACTAGAAAAAGTCACATACTTGCAGGGTGATACTGAAAAAGTACAAAGGAAGTTGGTAATAATAATAATAAGGACATAGAGGTGATAGGCAAGAAAGAAACAGCAGGTCAGTCAGGATTCATACAAGGGCATAGCCACTGGGATAGAAGGAAAGTTCTTAGTTGTTTCTTAAAAAGGGGTGTTGATGTAAGTGATGTAAGTCAGATTAGATGGAAGTTTGTTCCAGTTAGTTCCAACAAAGTTAGAAAATAGGCAGTCCCCAGATTTATTGTTGGATTTAATGGAGGCTACTAGTAACTTACTTGCTGAACGCAGTGTTGTAAGATTTTTATAAGGCTTGATAATGTTACAGAGTATGGGAGAGTTTATTGGATGATATAAGATCTTATGGGTAATTATAAGTTGCTGAAGAAGAAACTCATTGTGTAATTCCAGCCATCCTAGTTGTTTAAGGTTTTGGCAGTGATGGGTACAAAATGCGGAACCAGTAGCAAATCTAGCTATATTATTATATGAGGTTGATAGTTTGTTTAGATTGCTTTTGGAAAAGTTAGAGTAGATGGGAGAGGTGCAGAGAAGGGTGGATATAAGGTGTGTCTGGGCAACAGTGGTCCTAGCTGAGGGAGTAAGAAAGGTTTTAAGCCTGTAAAGGGAGCCAAGTTTTCTATTTACTGATTTAATGGTCAAATTAATGTGTGAGTCAAAGTTAAGATTATTGTCAGTTGTTACACCCAAAGGTTTGGTGGTTGTGTCTGGTGCTATATAGTTCCATTTTTGGATGTAAATGTGAACTAGATAGAGGAAGACTTTTGTGTAGGAGTAAACAATAATAACTTAGTTTTGTTAGGGTTGAGGAGGAGATGGTGGTTGTGGAACCAATTTTCAACTAAGGTAAAAACTTTTTGGGTATTGGTCTGCAGTTCGGTAGTGGAGTCAGCGGCACAGATTAGTGTAGAGTCATTGGCATATTGTAAGGTGGTGGTTAGAGGAAGGGAAGTACTCAGATCATTAATAAAAATGGAAAAAAGGAGAGGTCCCAAGATTGATCCTTGTGAGACTCCCAGGGTGATGGGGAGTTGAGAGGATAAGCTACTTTCCCAGAGAACTGCTTGTTGTCTATTCTCTAGGTAGGATTTGAACCATTTGAGTGCTTGAGTATCAAGTGACAGTGATTTAAGTATATCTAACAATAACTGATGGTTAATCATGTCAAAGGCTTTGCGGAGGTCTAAGAAGAGTGCTGAGGAAAGTAGGTTGTTGTTATGATTCTTATTAATACAGTCAGTAATGGTTAAGAGTGCAGTTGTGGTGCTATGAAAAGGCCTGAAACCATGTTGGCAATCAGATAGTAGGTAATTTTGGAGGAGATGATCAAGTAATTGCCGATGGATACATTTCTCCATAATTTTTGCTAATGGAGAGAGAAGGGCTATGGTACAGAAATTTGATAGACCTTTTGAGTTACCACCCTTATGTAGTGGGATAATATGAGAGTCTTTCCAGAGGGCTGGGATAGTACCCTCTGTAATGGTTCTGTTTATTAGAATAGAAATAGGACAGGCAAGTGCTTCAGCTGCCATTTGTAAATATTCAGCAGGAATGGCATCTGCTGAAGGAGTACATGGTTTGAGTTTACAAAGTAAGGAAAGGATAAAAGAAGTTGGAACTGGCTGGAGCTGAAATACGGGGGATTTATTGATAAGAGAGAGTGGCTCAGTAGTGCTAGTATGTGAAAGGGACTTTGCTAAAGATTGCACTGTTTCAGAAAAGAAATTGTTAAAAGTGTCAGCAATTTGTTTGGGTGAGTTCTGAGTAAAATTAGAAGGGTTGGGAGTTTTAGCATGTCCAGGATGGAGTAGTTTATTTATGCCTGACCAGAATTTTTGAGGGTTTTGATTTTGGGTTTGTTGGAATTTTAGGTAATATTTTTTTTTGTCAAGGAGTATTATTTTTTTGTCAAATTTCTAAGTTGCCTAAAGTTTTGATGGTCAGTTGGGTATTTGGTAGTTCTCCATTTGTCCCAGATTTTATTTCTCAGCAGTATTTTCTACCTGGTCTCTTTTGAGAGCCAGGGAGCAGGTTTGTTCCTAGTTCTGACCCTACTGCAGGGGGTATGGTGGTCTAAACTTTGCAAAAATGTCTTATTAAAATAAGAGACGGCTGGGTGACCAGTTACAGGCTTTGAGCTCAGCTTTGTAGCTAACTAGGTCTAGATTTTTCTTGCTATGAGTTATTTTATAGGTTAATGGGTTGGAGATAAATGTTTTTTGTCTAGTAATAAAGGTAAGTGAGCGATCATTAATATCATCAGGAAGTACATTTGATTTGTAGGTAAGGGGATTACTGTTCACTAATATCCAGTCTAAGATGCTTTTTTGTTGCTAGGTTTATGAGTTCTAGTGGAGGAGATGATGGTTTGATGGAAGCCATAAAGGTTTATATGAGTGGCAGGTTTAGGAGAAGTACAACAATTCCAATCAATGTTAAAATCACCTAGCAGTATGGTTTCTTGAGGGAAGGATGTAGAAAGCCACCTAAGGGTATTTTCAAGAGTGTTAATGTTCAAATTTGAAGAAGCAACTTTGTTAGTATTAAAACAAGCACAAAGGCAAGCTTGCTGTTACTACTTCACACACAATCCTTTAATGTTAGCGCTTTCGTTGAGGTCAATACCCCATCTTCTTGAGACAACTCAACAGTGCAGAACAAACTGTTTTTATATCATATCCAATTAAACAATCAGTTCAAACTATTCACATTTAAAGGTGAATTGTTTGAACTGATTGTTTAATTGGATATGATATAAAAACAGTTTGTTCTGTTCTGATGAGTTGTCTGAAGAAGTTGGGGTATTGACCTCAACGAAAGCACTAACATTAAAGGATTGTTTGTGAAGTAGTAACAGCAAGCTTGCCTTTGTGTTTGTTTTAACAGTTTGTTAAGAGAGTGGTTTATAGTAACTTTGTTAGTTGCTGTTGTGTCTTTCGGCTTTTCCCGGTTAGGGGTCGCCACAATGGAACTCCGGTCTGCTAATGATTGGCAGTAGATTTTTACGTACCAAGTTGCCAGCTCTGATACACAACCTTCAACGAAGGTATGCCCATTCATGCATGTCTCCACACAGAAGACGCTCTAGCTGAGAATCGAACAGGACAACGTCTTACTGTGAGGCGACAACACTACCGCAGCACCGCAGTTACTTTGTTAGTATTACCACATAACATTGTCCAACTAGCCAAATTCCTTCCCTAATAGTACATATGGTAAAAGTCTGCTATAAGGGATGGGCAGTTTCCCTTCATTTCACCAGTCAGCCTGATTGACATGGGCATCCTGAGGCAATGTAGTAATTGCCTGTTGTATACTGAAAAACACTTACTCCTAAAACAATCAAATACCCTATGTGAGAGATGTAATTACACTAAGAAATTGGAATCAGTTCTCTCATGTAACAACAAACTGGACATCAAACAGGCTGTCAGCACACACACTGCATCTCTCACACAATATGAGATCATGAGATATAAACCCACACATGCGGAGGTACTCACTAGAAGCCTACCAAAAGATCAGAGACCTCCCAAACATAAACCACTTGCACACGCACTGCTATGCAAATAAAAACCACTACACATAATAGCACATACACCATCACCTCAGTAAGGCAAAACACCTCAAAACTTAATGTCTTGTTCATAGACAAAGTGGACAAGGAGAAGGTCATGGTCAGCTGCCTGTCAGCTGCCAGGATCCGTCAAATCACACATGCAATCAAGTCACTCAACAAGTACCGTTATGACTCTGCCATAGTCTATGTTGAGGTGAATGACTTGCGACATACCTCTCTGGACTATATGAAGAGAGACATGACTGAACGCTCAGATTATGTGTCCCAGGGAAGTATGTCTCTACCCCTAAGCAGCATTCTACCTTCACCCAGAATGATGCCACAATATAAATAAAAGATGATTGATTTCAGAAATTGGTTTAGCTTGTAGTGCCAGCTCAGGGGGATCCAGTATCTGTCAGCCTGAGAAGACATGGTCAATAGGCCACACTGTTTTGTCAGGGATGGTCTGCAGCTGTCTCCTGTAGTCTTTCAGATACTGGCAAAGGCACTTGCCTCCCCCATAGTGCCTTTTTAGGCAATGTCAAAACAACAACATTTCTGATGTAACAAAATCCACTTGAGACAAACTCAAGGTTCTGCTACTTAGTGCTTGGAGTCTAAACATGAAACTGCACTGTCTAGAAGCAATCCTCAACTTTGAAGATGTTGACATCTGTGCAGTCACTGATACATGGTTCAAGACCAGGGAGAGCACCCCAGCCGTGCAAAGTTACAATACCTTCCACATGTTCAGACCTCAACATTAGCATGTCTGCAGGGGTTCGTGCTGCTTTACATGGTTTCCTGGCTGCTAACACTGTTGCTGACCATGAAACTGTGCTTATATTTGTGTAAGCGTGATGTGCAGCATGTATTGCTGTTCATTGCATTAACATATAAACTCTATGTAAGCTAAACGCTAAGCCTACAAAGAGTTCATTCAATACCTGGGTACATTTGTCCAGAGGTGTAGCTAGTTTGTCCAGCACTCAGGGCTATCCCACAGTATGGTGCCCCCTCTTTAAACTGTTGTAAACCATTTGCTATGAGGGTAATAAGCAGCTTGCTCTGACTAACAGGAAGTCCTGAGTGCTTAATTCCTAACTAACCAATAATAAACTAAACCACACATAGAATGCTGAAGTGTTTCTGAAAATGCCAATAATGAAAATTTCATTCCAGGCATCTTGTGGCTGCGGTGGCTTCCCCTTTCCCCCACCCTAGCTATGCTTCTGCATTTGTCTGTGAAAAGCCACAAATATAAATGCCACATTACTGTAAGATATGCACTGCCCACAATGAGCCATATCAGTTCTCATCCAACAGTGACCTTCTATCTGCCCCTTCACTCATCCAGCAGTGACCTTCTATCTGCCCCCTCAAACAGATATCCTCTTCTGGTGATCACCTGTGTTGCGAGGCCACTAAAAGTAGAAAAAAATAAAAGCAAACCTCAGTTAAATAATGAAAGCACTCTTTTCCCTGATTAAATCTCACACGACGTCTTTTTTTCATGCCCATTGCTTTCGTAATACACAGTGCTTTAATTTCTCATGTTTGCTTTACTTTTCAACACTTGTTTTAGTTTGCATATATTCTTTTCTCATTTATTACTTTTACATGTGCTATAGCAATTTAACTTGCCTTGCTTCAGTATTTGCTTATTTTCTGCCAGCATACCTGTCAGGCTTTTACCTTGCCCTCTTACCTTTAAATTTTATCTTCCCACACCATCCACTTGGAGAAATCAATCCCTTTGCCACATAAGGTATCCTACAGATTCCTCTCTAGTTTAAAAAAAAAAATGACTGATTTGATTTTCAGTTAGAATATATTTTAAATATTGGTCAGGTCTAAGCAGTGCTGATTTTTTTCATTTTTTTGGAATTGCTATTTTATATAAGAAAAAAACTATCAGAAATGAATATCTCAAATCTTCATATATACTTCCATGATTATGCTCTCGTACCTGAAATGGCCATCATGTGAATAAGCGTAATCGGACAAAACAGCAACAGCACGGACTGTTTATTGATAGTAAGTGCTTTCGGCTAAGGATATTCCTCCGCCTTCTTCAGACTTGTACTAGGAGGAATATCCTTAGCCGAAAGCGCTTACTATCAATAAACAGTCCGTGCTGTTGCTGCTTTGTCCGATTCCGCTTATTCACATTATTTCAGTTTTTAGTTTTTCATTTTTTACAAGTTTGTCATGTCTACTGAAATGACCATCATCTCAGTCTTCACATGACTGAGACCAATACATTGAATCCTACTCCATCACTACACTGTAATGGGTGTATAGGTCCTGCACAGAAGGGAAGTCCTGAAGTTTAGAGTACTGAGTTTGACAGTCCAGTATTTTAAGCCATGTGCATTTCAATGAAGTACAGATATATAGCTAAATCTATCTATCTAAATGGAATACATTCATTTGATCGAGCTAACATTGCTCGATTGGGTATAACACCGAGTGTTATTACCGAATTTCTCCTTACCGAATGGTTGGAATGTCGTACAAAACACCGAATGCAATATTTCCGACCACTCTACCACCTAAAGAAGCACTACCATGGGTCAAAGGGGGGGGGGGTTGCGATTTGCAACAATTGCGTTTGCATTTATGAGGTTTTGCTGCACTGCTTTCAAACATATTCCGATCAACTATCTACCGGATGATCAAATGAATGTGTACCTATAGAAATATATACCAAAGTCTGAAAAGGTCCCACAGACAAAACATTCAGTAAAAAACTGCAAGAGAAATCCAGCCAATCTAGAGTTTTCACTATATAATACCTTAAAGCTCCTCACAATAAATTGCTCCTTAAACTACTAAAACAAAAATAAACCGTACAGCTCTCAGAATCAACTTTTATTAGTGGTAAGTGCTTTCAGTCGGAATATTTGACCTTCTTCAGACAAAAATCAAACAGTCACATTACCTTTTATATAAAATCATCAAACAATTAAAACCAGTAATCCAATTCAAGTATCATTAAATTAACTCCTACAATAACATAATATTCCACACCAGCAGTTTCCCCCAACCAACAACCATAACAAAATTATTGCATTTTTTGGAACATTTTACCTGTTAAAAACTTTCATCTTTAAAACAGTAGAAATAGAAGTAATAGCATTACTATCAGGTGGCACAGAAACATTTAAATAAATTTGCCACCAATATTTCCTATTTTCTAATAAAACTTTCCAAGGACCCCCCTGGGATTTTCCTTTGCTTGTTCCAATACAACAAAAGCAAAGGTATGATCATTAAACTGTTCAACATGTCTAAATAAAGCATTTGTATGTTTTCTTTTACCAATGTCATAAATGTGTTCATATATACACTGTTTGAATTTATGTTTTGTTTTGCCTATATAATAGGCAGAACAGTTCGAACACTTTGCAGCATATACCACACCCTTAGTGACACAACTAAAATGCCCAAAAATACTAATATGTCTATCCCCTAAGGAGATTTTATCACATTCTAAAATGTACCTACACTGATTACACATCCCACACATTTTCATTTTACCTTTCAGTCTAGGCTTATTAGAAGTTAAAGTACACCAGTCCTTCAGGTTCCTGTCCCTCTTATATATTATGTGGGACAGGGACCCAATATATGACTCACCTCCCTGTCACTTGCAATAAATTCCCAATTTTTGTATAGTATTCCTGAAATCCTTTTACTATCATTAGTAAATTCTGAGAGCTGCATGTTTTATTTTTGTTTTAGTACCTTAAAGCTTCTGTAATGGAGGCCCGCGCAGTATATGCAACTGAACCCTAAACGATCTCAAGTGTTTCAAATACATGGTTTCTGAATTCCCATGACTTTTTTATTTTTAAGACGTTATGTTTACATTCAGACCAATAAAGTCAAAGCCCACTAGCTGTGGGCATGCATGTTTTGGCCTTTTTATATTATATTAACTTCTTTTCAGTAAAATCGATACATATGTAATCTTTGCATTCCCGTTAGACAGTTGCTCCTTAAGAAGCCTGAATAAGCCTAATTTGTTTTTCTTACTGTTCCCGATGAACTCTTCCATATCTCTTAATTTCTGTCAGTTTCTATTGTATTAGTAATAAAATCTGGACATGTAAAATGCACCACTACTGCTATTTAAAGAATTAATAAATAGGTGGCACAGCACATTAATAAAAACTGTATATAGTACATATTGATTACATGAGACTTGCTTCTTTCTAGTTTTTTTTTTAACCATATCCATGAGTTTCAGATTAGTAGGCATGTTGTTCATATCCTTGTGAAGAGGTCTCAACATATTAACGTTCTAGTGTCCTAGAACATGCTAGTCATTGTCATGTCCCAAAAAGGGAAAAGGTTTAGTAGCAAACTACCAGAATTTGTGGCTATGGCATGAAGTAGGAGGCAAACACTATAAGTACTATTGGGTATTGATGTTTGGGTAATATTAATCTTTGTATGATAAAAAAGACAATTGCATGAATCATAAATTATTTCTCAAAAGTAACAGGCGACCTCCCACTTTAAATTCTGATTACACTGGCATAAAGAGACAAGGTGTCTAGCTTTAAGACATGTCTAGAAGTTGGCAGCAGATCAGACCTTTGTTGCAAAAATCTATGCAAACATTATATTCAGTTCATTATAGAGGCTCCCTGCATTAATAAGAAAGTGGTGGGGGTTTCATTCAATTTATTATAGAAACTGCCCTCATTAATAAGAATGCGGTGGGGGTTTCATTCAGTTTATTATAGAGGCTGTCTGCATTAATGAGAGTGTGGTGGAGGTTTCATTCAGTTTATTGTAGAGACTGCTTGCATTAATGAGAATGTGGTGGGAGTTTCATTCAGTTTATTATAGAGACTACCAGCATTAATGAGGATGCGGTGGGGTTTCATTCAGTTTGTTATAGAGACCATCTGCATTAATGAGAGTGTGGTGGAGGAGGGATGGCAACAGGAGGATTATTGACTGGTGCATTAGCAAGTCTACCATCTTATTAGCCTTGATTATATTGCATGTTCCCTGTAAGTATTATTGGTTGTCTTAAGACATTTAAGGGATGTGAGGCCTTACATAAGTCTAAAAGGCAGAAATAACACCATTGAAGCATTTTTCTGTAAGAAAAGCAATCATATTTAGTGCAGGAAATACCCTGTATTGTCCAAGGTTTGGGTACTCTTAATCACTAAAACAGTTGCTGCTAAGGTGCATTGTTATTTTTCTCTCGAAAATATGCAAAATAGTCATTAATAATTAAAGAACAGCTATCATCAATATATACCATAGTGGCTACAAGAAAGTAAGACAAGTGAAATGTTATAGATTTCATTTATCTTGTTGTCAAAGAATGCAAAAAAAATATAGATAGATAGATAGATAGATAGATAGATAGATAGATAGATAGATAGATAGATAGATAGATAGATAGGTATTATTCTTATATAGATAAATAGGTATTATTCTTTGTTTCTTTCTTACTTATTTTTCCATGCAGCTGAACATCAGCTGACTCTGGTGTCTCTCCTCAAACCCCGGCTTTATCAAGTTACCAAACTGTCTTTACTCCCTAAGACTTATTCTGATGAGTGTGGGGGGTGGGGTGAGATGTCCTGTGACAGCATCATATAACTGCCATTGGATTTGAACTTTAAGCCCTTCCCCTCCATATACCCATAAATGTTCCAGGATAGGACATACAGTTCATGATTTGTGCAAAAGTTCCCCTCACTTTCACAAACAGCTGACATCAGCAAGCCACCCCAACCATCCACTCTAGAATGCCGCTGTAGTTTCCCCAGTCTCCACCGGGGAAATCATACTGTATTCTATACTCACAGACACACTCCTGTCCATCCTCCTCCCAGCATGGACATATGCCTATCCTTCCTTATCAGCACCTCAGATGGCCAAGGCACTAATCAGATTTGGGTTAGTTTGCACTTTGACCATCTCCAGGGCTTTGTCCCTCTATGCTGGCATCAAATGTAATAAGTTATCTGAGTGACATGTAGTGCGCTTGAAAAACAAGTGACGTTTGTAGAGTTTGAGAAATAAAGTGAAACATTAAGTACGCTGTATTTTATGAGTAGAGAAAGGGCTAGATGGGGTGGATTATTGAAGGTTGGTATGTACTAAATGCAGGTCAGGAAACAGCAGAAGAGGTGAACAGTAAAGGGAATTGGTAGGTTGAGGTTATAAATAGCTGACTATCATGAGTTAAGTTATTCAGTGATTAACTATGTAGAAATAAAGGTGACTGAACCTGTGAGGGAGTAATGTGTCTTAGTCAATAATCTGCATCACAGAATAAACCAGGAAAGCTGAGATACAAAGATGTATTAAAGGCAAGTGCAAGAAGTAAATTAGTATATTCAGCATTGTTCATTAAATGATTCATGACAGAAACCGGACTGTGTGGGGAGACAAAATAAATTTGTATCTACTAACAATGCAACACTCTACTTAACCTAACTCTTCAGAGCAAAAGACAACTACAATGAGAAAAGAGGGGTAAGGAAACATTTGTTCAATGGCAGTAGTATACAAGATGGGTAAATTGCAGTGGTAATTTATATGTAGTGCTCAGAAAAAAAGTAGGAAATTCCAAGACCTGTAAATGGGAAAAAAAAAGTATACTTAAAGGTCTGGGGTGAAGAAAGAACATCAAGAGTGAAAAGGGAGCAAAACAAGATACAATTATAACATAAAGTAAAAGTCAACATATCTAGCTAAGTTGGAAATATCATATAAATGTAGCAAGTGGCTAGATAAAACTCAAAAGAAGCAAAATCTGGCAACAGACTCTTTGTGAAACAGGCTTTAGAACCAGCTGTTCTTGCATGCTTACAATCTTTTGGCACTAATGAATATTTCCCCAAACACTCAGAGACTATTATTTATGTACTTTATTTCATTTTTTATTAGTTAATCAGTTAGGCCCAAGGGACACAACTGCCCCTTTTTAAGAGTAACCCAGAAGTACTATCTGGTTAGGTAACACTCAGAATCATAGAGTAGATAAATGGAGACTGAGAGACTCAAACCCTGGATTAATGAAAGTGACTCATTAAAATCATTTTGCCTTAACATTCTGTGCTAACTTCTAGATAGCATTAATCACAAATATCTAACACTGTGAAAGGGACATTAACAGATCAAAACAATATAAACATTCAGAAAGAAACATTTCCTCGTACTTTTTCAATGTACTTAGCAGCTGAAGAGAAAGTACGACTGAACTTAAAAGATGTACAAGAGAATATAAGACTTCATTTTTCATCATCTGGAATTAGTTACATTCCAAAGGAGTGAGTCAAAGTTTTTGTTCAGATATCGGTGCCTGAACTCTGACAATAACTGAGGAGACTTAGGAGTAGCAGTCTCAGTTCTGAATCAAGAAATAGTTCTCTAGTTTCAGCAAAAGAAAAGACAGCACCACAAAATCGAAGGCGCAGATATTCATCAGTTACCATCCCTCTGGTATCCGAAGGTGACTACAGTGATTAACCTTCAACAAAGTACAGCTGAGCAAGCATTCTCATTCCAGCAGCCCCTTTTTTTTCTCCGTTTTTTTATACCTTCTCTCCTCTTTATCTATTATTTACTCCTGCCTACGTTCTCCTAGAAATATTTGACATAGTAGACACAACTCCTTGTGCTGATACCATGCAATCCCTATTCTCCTCTTCTTTCTTCTATATTATTCTGCAAGCTTGTGTTGTTTTTTGTATTGTATATATATTTATGTAAATTGTGTACCAATGTGTACAATAATGGTACACACCCCTACAAAAATCTGTATACAGTACTTAAGAGAATTTGTTCACAATCCACCAATAATTTCCAGTGCTGTAGTCACTCTTGCTGCTATAGATTATTTCTATTTCTAAATATGCTTGCATGTTATCACATTCATTACAAAACGTTTGTCTCTGGAGACTATACATTTAAGCTAAAATTATTCCATTTATGTTACAGGCAAATCAGAAGCTAAACATTTCCCACTATATTTGTTACTTTACAAACTAACTTGGATTTTGTAAAGCAATATTTCAGATGGATTTTTTTGTAACATTTTAATTCCTATTTATCTGTGAACAGCCTATACTCTTACGTTTTTGTCTCTAGGCCTTCAGGGAATCTGACCTAAATAAATACATGGCATCACAAGCAATATACTTGATAATATCTCTCTCTAATCCAGGGTTCATTATATCTCATTAGTAAAAGAATAGATTAAGATAACTCCTGCTCCAGTGCTACATCCAACCTAAAATGTATGCCCTTCTGAGCCAGATGTTAAAAGGCCACAAACGATTCTACTCACTTTAAACATTATCACCATCTTTCAGTTATTTATTATATTTTAAATCTGTTTACTGGGTTTGAGCATTAATCACAAGTGACAAATATTAATTTATTCATAGAATTACAGTCACAGAGAGACAACAAGGCTATAATGAAAAAGCATATCTATAAGATGCCATTACATAAGCTAACAAAAATCTAAAGAGAATGTACAATTGCAATATATATTAATTGCAATAGATCAAGACAAATCACATGTAGAAAGTGACGTGTCTGTGTGATAATTCCAGCTGAGTGTTTTCTAAGTGGAAATAATTGGACAGTTAAGTTGAGTGAAGGACTTGTATAGAGTTTGTGAGCAGCTGGAAGAGATAATGTTAAGCAAACATTTATGCACATAAGAAATGTAGAGTGATGCAGCAAAACCTGCCATATAAGGGCCAGTATGAGTGTTACTAGTAGATGAAAGAGAAGGTGATGTACCTAAGGTTAGCTGATATGGTTGGCTGAGAAGCAATGACAAATGAGAAAGGCTTTAGTTGAACCCTAATGTTAGGGTCCAATGATGTTTCTTCTACATGTGAGAAACACTTTCCCAGAGGTTTGAGCCGAGGTAGAGAAGCAGAAATCTGTACAGAACTGTTTACGTATTTATTTTTTTTTTTATGAGGAAGGTTGCATTATGTGGGCAGAGTGGTTGTGGTTTCTAAGGCTGTAAGAGGAAGGTTGTCTAATTAGTTTAACTGCTAGGGCAGAGAAGGTCTGGTTGACAAAAATTTTGAAAACTTGAAATCCTAGGTTAAGGTCAACCTTCTGTTGAATGGGGATCCATTTTTGCTTTTTTCAGTGGTTTACAGTGATATTCATTTTAGGGGACAGGGTAATAAATGTAGAAATTTTATTAGTTATTGATTGAATATGTGTATGGAGTTGGAGTTTCTATGTTGAAGCTATGAAAGAGACATTGTAATCTAGTTAGGAGAGTAGAATGCATTTGTGTGTGGCAGTTTTGGAGATTTTAGTACAGAAGGGGAGATCATCTTGGCCCAAAATAGTAGGAATTTATCCTGTTTCATTATGTAGTTGATATGCAGGGGGTCAAGCCAAATTCCAGGATATATAAAAAAAGCAGTGTTTTATATGGGGGTGGTGTTTGTGGTCATAGATATGCAAAGATTTTCTTTTTTCTTTAGTTTTTGTTTGTTGCCAAAAACATATTTTTGATTTTGCTGGAAATGAGGACATTTTTGTTGGAGATCCAATGGATTAGGACTAGAAAATCAGCTTGAAGCTCTTTTTGGAGGTTGTGCATTGAGTTGTTTGTGCAAAATAGTGCCACATTCTCTGCATACAGTATGAAGTACATTTGGCGCACATTTCAGTAAAATCTACTTAAGCCATGTATCTTAAAACCAGTCTTAGCCTTAATTTTCAAGACCATAAACTCTTCTGAAATTAACTTGAGTCCACTATCAGACTGACAAGTATTGTCTTTCTCTCTGCTACTTCTTCTCTTTCAGGTGCTCTTAATTATCTCATTTACATCTTTATAGTGTACACTTGTGTACTATTAAATGACTTAAAAGATGTTATTATTACTCCATCCTTGAAATTCCAAACATTGACTCTTCCTTAGCACTACTAATCAATTAAAGTGATTTCATCTACTGCAAAAATGCTTGAAAAATTAGTCTACAAGAAAATCCTGTTCCATTGTCTTCTCATCTGAATACCTTCCAAATATCTACATGGCTTAGGCCATCCCATAACTTCAATGCTGCTATTTATGGCTACTGATATCATAGTCTGTCTTGTGGATAAGGACATAGTGACAGTGATAGTCTTTGCAAAACTAACGCATGAATTTGGCTTAGATGACCATGCCCCACCCCTAGGTAAACTCTTCCATCTTAGTTTTTCGGATTCCCCTTAACTGGCTCCAAAGCAACGTAATTGTGGGCTCTGTCTCTATGCTGTTGTTATGCTTATTCTCATATCCCTTCCCTTAAAACTGATGCCCTCCAAAGCTCAGCTAGGCCCATCCTTTTCTCCTTTACACAAATAGTCTCCCATTTGACTCCTCATTACTTGCTCCTCTCCATTATAACATTGATATTTTCTAGTTAAAGAGCATATCCAGTGATCTTATTCTATTTAAAGAAGTTAAATATATCATCTCATTTCAAATAGTGCCTACTCCGTATCCTCTGTTACTGGTTACATAATAAGAAAGTGATACTGAGCACTGGATCTCACTGTTAATTGTCCACTATGACTAACCACTGGTGAAATACATTCTCTTCTAACTCTTTTAGTGCCTTGGTGCACTTTTTGTCTCCTCTTTTACATTATACCCCATGTACCTATGTTGAAACTGCTGTCTCTAAAGCTATGTACAGGCTATTGCTATAAATTTTTAAACTCATCCCTGAAATCTGTCTTTCCATTACCAAATCCATTCTCATGTCTATAACTGAATACATAATTTTTCTTACCTTCCTCATATAGGACTGTTTTACTGCAAAAGACCCATAAAATGTAGGTGTCTTGACCTCTCTGATCATGTCACTCACCATTGTCTGTTCATCTCCTCAAATAATGCAGATTCAGATTAATGAACAGGCTGCTTTCCACATGGCCACCACAATTTACAAAACTCTGACTTTCCCTCTAGACTGCAAAAGTGCACTCTCTTCCTGCCACTATACCATTGATTTTATTCTCTCAGACTGCCTTTCCTTACAAAAAAGTTTTTTTTTCCACTGTGTTCCCCAAAATTCCATCTCTCAAGTTGCCTGTGCCGTATGGAATGCCATTCCATCAGATGTTTGTGGCAACAGAATTTGGAACACCTTAGGAATTCACTGTCTTGCACCAGATGCAAATGTTTCAACAAAAAACCCTCATCTGTTTTCCACACAGTACTTCTCTCTAGCATCTCTCAATTTTCTACCCACTGCTCTTCCCTTATATTAAAATACTTCCTCTTGCTGCTGTTCTCTACCTTTACTCCTTCATTTTTTCTACAGCCACTCGCTTTTGTCATCACCCACTATTAAATATTATATTAGCCCCACATATTTAATTTTGTCTTTTCTCTTCTGTCATGTTATACTGTAAGATAACACTGAAATATTTGTCATATAGACAATATAAGACTGAGTGTAGGTTTTCTTCAATAAAATCTTTGATTTCTATAGACACATATAAAGTTTTATGATATTTATACAGTTTACATTACTGTGTATGTTATTAAATTTGTGTTATCAGTTAAGCTAGCTGGACCCATCTGAAGCCAAGTAGAGCAGGGCAGTTTATGATACAGTTAAGTGCACCCATCATATGCAGACCAAATTCTAATAAAAGCTTACTTACAAGGTCTGTAGCAGATTAAAATTTCAAAAGAGGCAGTTATGCAAATAGTGCGGCACAAAAAATAAATAATTAAATAAATAGCATATGTATTATATATGAAGTAGTGTTTGCCAGTTTTATTTTGGTGGAATATAATCTCTACTGCCACCATTCTTTCCTTTTTTCTGTGTGCCTGTTATCCATGGGCTCCACTATTTGCCCTGAAAAGGTTGTATATGTTGATTTCCCTACTATGCTGCCAGCCAGTTATATCATTGTTTCATTAACAGCTCCATCAAAGAGCTGTCATTTATAAATTGTCACATTTTGTTATTGACCTTTGACATAATCTCGTCCTTATATTGTGTCCTAAATCATAATCTGTAAAGACTCTACTCTGAGTCGTGTCATCCTCTACAGATCGCTTCTGACTTCTTGGCTAGAGTGCTATAAGCTGTGCATCTAATCTCTTTCTAGAACCAGATATGATCTGTTTTTACTGGATTTGACTCCGTTTTCAGTCCCTTTAAATGCTAGTGAGGTGTAGTTTAATTAAATAAACTATTTTTTTTTATTTAATGACATCTGTTTACTCTGAAATTCTGACTGAGTAGTGCCCTATTGCACTGGTAGCCCAGGCAGAAAAGCTCCATTATAAAGACCCCAGGATTCATGAAGCTCCATGTAAGAATAAGGCTATTCTTGCATAGAGTGGTTCATGTCCATTTAGGATAGCAGCGCGCCTTGCATATGCATGAAGGCACACTGCTATCTAAACTAAATGGACATGAACCAGGAGCGAGCGCGGGGAGTGTGTGTTAGCAGTGCCTGCACATGCATACCCCCTTCCCTCAAAAAGTGCCGTATGGAACTTTCCGACATAGATGAGTGTCAATCTATATAATATTAAAGCCTGGCTCTAATATTATATAGTAAACGAGTGTCCGCAGACACTGAAATGTAACTAGCAACATTTCAGTGTCCGTGGACACTGAAAAAGAAAAAAAAAACATACACACCTAGAAGGCAGTAGCCTTTAAGTGCACACCCCCAAATGTATGCACTCTTGCCCTACATGCATGGAAGCAGTAGGGCAAGAGGAAAGGAATAGAAATTTAAAAAATGTAATAATATTTTTTTTATCATGAAATAAATCCAAAGTTTAAGCATCACGCAGCTTGTTTGCATGGCGTGCCGCTATGCTTAGCCTGGCTGAAATCCTGAAAATGATAGACAAGTGCTACTGTGATAGAAAACATCAACAAGCTGCTGTAGCATAGTCAAACTGCCATGGTATAGCATGTAGAACATGGTTGGTTCAAATCCCCCTCTGACAAATTATTTAATAACTTTTAAGGAATTTGAATGATAGATGCCACAGTAGGGGTGGGAATATGTAAAATATAAATGTAAAAAATAATTTATACATTTAATTAAAAAATAGATTTAAGCAATGCTTTCCTAGTGTAAGCATTGCTCATCTGCTTTCAGTTCTGCTTAGCTAGTGTAAGCATTGCTATGTGGATTTGCATGCAGTTAAGCATAGTTCAGCATATTAAAAGCAGCCAATCAAGAAAAAGTGCGGGTAAATGACCCTATTTAAACCACACAGGTGGGAATACAGCCATATGGGATTGCTCACAGCAGGACCAAAATGTCTGGTGTTGTTGAAGGTGTGAGCATCCAAGCGCAACAATAGGGCATATAGGAGTCAAGATTCATGGTTGGGCTCCTAGTTAAAAACCATGATGGCAGGCCGCTGCAGGGCCAGTACCAGGTCTCACAGTACAAAGCAGAGGCCTGGGACCAGCTTGCATGTGATTGCACCAGTGCCACTGGCATACCCAATACTGGTGAGCAGGTACATCATCACCATAACGACCTGAAGTGGAGGAGGGGTGCACTCTTGGACCAATGGATCCAAAAAGCCTGAGTGCAGGATGTCCCACCTGTCTGTAAGTATGCAGTGTTATGTATCTCTAAGTATGGAAAAGTTCAACTTGTGACTGTGCAGGTGTGATTAATGTGTGATGTCTCCCCATACAGCTGCTGCAGAGAGGTCCCAGAATGTTGAGGCTCATGTCCAGTGACTGGCCTGGCTGTGTCGGCAGTATGGTGAGTACAGAATGCCCCCTACTATTAGCAGTAAAAAATAAAAACTATAGTAATTGTAGTACTGCCTGTATATATAATTGTGCTGTAAAAGTCAGAAATAAATGCCTGTGTCAGGCTAACAGTGTTACAATGGAGTATTCCCAGCTGCTGTGTAATACAGATATCAGTAGCAAACAAGGTACAATATGCAGGGAAGGAATATTAGAATATGTATGAGTGTGTCTGAGTGAACCTGCCAAGAAAGTGCCATGTCAGGGCTACTGTAACTGTTAGAAATGAAAAGCATTCCCCTGTGCAGATCATGTAGGACTAGTAATTGTGTATTTCTGAGTTGTGCACAGATATGTATGTCAAAACTAATAAAGGTGATCCCAAACACTGGTGTGAGTCATCTCACTTGTACCTGAAAAATAGAAATGTGTATGTCCTGCAGAATGCATTAACTGAGGTGAACTGATTTAGCACTGTGCATCAGCATACTTTAGAATGGGCATGTCAAATAACTGAAAAAAAGCAACAGTGCATATTCCCATCAGAATGTGTTTTACCTGTTTGTCTGCCAGCATTGTCCTGTGTTAACCTTTCAATTTCAGCTGTATGTAGCTGTGAATGTACTGAAAAATGTTTAAGGCTAACAGGTGCAGACGTAAAACCTACACTGCGTACTTATGAATCTAAACTGTAGTATGTATAGTTGTAAAACAGTCAAATGTGCAATCCAGCTAATGTGCACGTTCCACAAACAGTGAAACCAATGTTTGTTGTGTATGCATAATTTGTACTGAAATTGGGAAACAAATAATGCAACATGTCATAATAAAAGTACTGTGCACAAAATTATGTACTAGATCGAAATGTCACAAGCAGCACACAACACCTACTCAGTAGCTCAGCCTGATAACGGCTAGGCCTGTGGTTCAATTTTGCACACACACCATGGTTCGAATCCAGGGACTGCGACTAACATCTCAGTCTGGTTCCACAGTTGTAAACTGTAATCTGAATAGAAAAAATAATGTACTGCAACTCTTACATTTTCCATGCAGGGCACATAGGTAAACAAATCTGGATAGAAATACTAGTATGATGTGTATAACTATGAAAGGTGTACAACTGCTGTATTGATCAGCCCCAGTCTTACAAATAGATGCAAGCTAGACATCCACACTCTGGCCCAGACAAGCCCCTCAAGTGTCATGCTGTCATGGATAGTTTCCCCAGTTGCCAAGACACCTACAAACAGAGAATGTCACAGTAGATGTATGTGAAAGGCACAACACACACACACACACTCCAGGGCCTGCATCTAATATGTGAATCTGAAATATGTGTAGAAACAGCAATGTAATGTGCACACAGTTCATCTGCACAGGCCCACAGGTAAAGAAATTGGTATAGAAAAAAGGTATGATGTGTATAACTAAAATAAGGGTACAATTGCTCTGTTGATATCTACAGATGTTGGTGTGCTGTAGCAGCCCCATGGCCCAGGTAGAGTGTAAGTGTAGTCAGAATGTAGAGTAGTGAATAGTAGTGTACTGACAAATATACTTGATAGCAGTTGTCAATTGAATCTGTTCCCTTCCCCCCACCACTCAACTGATCAAACCATTACACTGAAAC
Organism: Protopterus annectens; assembly: GCF_019279795.1. Lineage (NCBI taxonomy): Eukaryota > Metazoa > Chordata > Ceratodontiformes > Protopteridae > Protopterus > Protopterus annectens. The sequence continues at coordinate 1,217,079,422 of NC_056728.1, read as the reverse complement.
CAACATGGACATGTTCCTAAACAAGCCTCTACTGTTGAGACAATTGTTCCATTTGGTTTATCATTGTTTAAACTGTGTGCATAATAATATTTCCTGTTGAATAATCATTTTATTGCCTGCCTGACATACCACTAACTGGCATGCTGTTGCAACCCTGAATGCCATTCCATATATGTATTGGTTCTGTTTGCTAATGACACAGTTATAATTGTACTGTTTTGGGTAAATGGGAATATCCGTGCATGTTATTTTGACTAATGTTGTAATGTATTGTGCATGACTAACTAACATTCATTGTTAATTTCCACACCATAGCACATATGGGAAGGCAAATCCCAGTGGATCCACCTCTCCCACCTCACCTGGCTGAGGCACCAGGTCCCAGCACGTCTGGAACCCAACCCAGACCTCCCTCATCTGCTGATCCTGCACCACCCTCTGGTGGAACCAATGCAGGGAATGGGGCTCACCCCCCGCAAGTGGGCACACTGAGGATTTTGGCACCCGGGACAAGGTCTGTGGCATGGTGCGCAGTGTCCTCCAGATGAAGCTGGATGACCGCCTGCACCAGGTGGAGGACAAGCTATCACAGCTAGAGGGGCAGTCGGCAATTCTAGCCCAGCACTCAGCATAGCCACCTTCAAGGCTGTGAAGGAGTAGTGGTGACTGCCATCAGGTGGGGATATCAGTGCCACTACTACCATCTGGGGGGCTCATGAGACTTGGATTCCCAACCACCCTCCCCATCAAGGTGTTTACCCCCATGTCTCATACATCACTCCTGTCTGCTGTCATGTCTGTTTTGTCTGTCTGCAAATGCAACCTCTCCTACAAAACCTCCCTCACTACACTTACCAATAATCATTCCTTAACATCCCACTCTCACCTTAAAAAAAAAGGGCATCTGTCCCACAAAAGAATCACGTCCCATACATAGCTCTGCATTTCACCCAGAAACATGTACCCATCACAAAATCTAACTCTACCAATCATCCATATTGTATGATGCCCACACACATCCCTGTAGGGTGTGAGGCTCTAAATTCTAAATTGCCCACATTGAAAGCACCTGTTGCTGTCAAAGAAATGCAGAGCTATGGTCCTTTCCTACACCCGTCCTGCACATCCCTACTAGTTTCTCCTCTTGTTTGTCCCCCTGCTTGCCCCAATTTCATCACTTTCCTATCTCACTTTTTTCTTTTCTTTATTTGAAATTAGCGCAGGTTTAAGTGGTTGTAAGCAGCTGTAAGCGAGAGTAAGCTAAGTTAAGCTCACATAAGTGTTGCTTAGCTCCACGCAAACCCATGCAAATCTGCTTACAACTGCTTTAAAGTGCTTTAATCTCTCTGTCTCCAACAGCCCCTGTTCTGCCCAGCAACAAAACAAGCAGCCATTGCAAGTCTCAAACCCAGGACCCTGTACACTATAGCCAAAGTGATTTTCCACTAAGCCATTTCAGATATAAATAAATCTCATGTTTTCTCAAACATATCATCCAGCACAGTCATTCAACAGTAGGGGAAATGTATTTATATATGTGGCTGTATGTATATATATATATATATATATATATATATATATATATATATATATATACACACATATGTACATATATATGCATGCAAACACACACACACACACACACACACACACACACACACACACACACATATATATATATATATATATATATATATATATATATATATATACACACACACACACACACACACACACACACATATATACATATATATAGGTATATATGCATATACACATACATACACATATACATATATTACTACTTATAGATGTGTATAAAAAGATATATATATATTTAGAGGGTGCATGGCATATCAAACAGCCAGTATTCCTACAGTTGCCACCTTTTAAAATGGCCTTTGTTTGATTCTATAATACAAAAGACAATTATTGCGTGAAACATATTCCCACAGACAAGTCAAAGGATATGACACCACACACAGATTTGCACACATAGAAATGTTTGTGTACTATTTCAGTTGTATATGCCATTTCATATAGCAGCTGAGTGTTTGAAATACGTAATAAGTGAGTAATGCAACTCACAAACAAAACAGTAATCTGAAAGCATAACATATGTAGCTGTCCAGGCTAAGGTCTTCATGTAGTACAACAGTAACAAAAACACTTGCCTGGATGATAAGAATCAATCAACACTAATTAATTACAGATGGAGTTCAGCAGTCTCCAATTACACTCTGTACTCAACTTCTAGGGGGAAAAGAATTAAGTTGTCACAATGAAAATGTATATGTTACATAACAATGCTTAACTTAAAACATCACTATCACACTGACAAACAGAACTGTCTCCAAGACAGTAAGCACTAGCCCACCACTATTGCCATGGTGAAATGTATGAAAATGTACAGCCGTATACCTTCATATATCTTTCTACTTATATCCCTCACATGTTGTAACAGCCTAGGTTAAAGATGGTGCATATCCCTCCCTCATACAACGACTTACAAGGGCATATAACAGTGTTACATACACTGACCTCTGGACTATACAAGATCACATGCATTTTGTCCAACTGTAGCCCTCATATATATGGACCCTACCCCACAATATGTGTGGGAGTCCACAACATTACTGGAATGATAGCAGGAATGCCAGCACTAAATAATGATAGGCCACTACTTAACAACCTCTTACTGCATGACAAATGGACAAAGCCTGGTATATAGGTGGAGGACAGAGGCTGGAACACAGGGTCATATTTGCAATATTGCTGTTATACACTGTGAAAGGTGCTGATGTTACATGACTGGTTGCACCATACCCTTACTCAGGAATATGAAGTCAGAAACACAAATTGATGTAGCCATGTACTGATAGCACTCAACAGAGAGAATGCCACTGATATATCAGAGACAAAACCTGTGTGCTGAACAGAAAAAACATAACAGCCAATCCTCTGGCCATCATGTGGATAGGCCCACAGTTGTGAGCGATGCAGACAGACTGCATTCCAATACAAAACTAGCATGTACACACAAACCCTGTAAAACTAGCAGTATACAATGCATATAACAACAAAAAACACACTGTCCGTAGGTCTTGAACCTTATACAGATATGTAGCTGGGCTGTGTCTGCAAGTCCTGTTGTAAGAGGTATTGCTGCTTGTTGTCTGTAACACTGCTGCCCACACACAGGAAGGATGTCTTCCATACAGGAAAGGTAAAGTGACAACACCCACATGATTTAGTAATTTATAGTAGTGGGCTGCCGTGACAGTGGTAATTGGAAGTACTACACAGCTGGATGCATGCAATTAGCAAGTGGTGAACACTGATTGGTGCAGAGGCCATCACCTGATCATGAGCATCACCTACAAAATCCATTCTGCAGCCTATTCAAAACAGCTCAATCCCTGTAGTGGAGAGAGAGAGAGAAAGAGAGAGAGAGACAACTAAAACTACAAACCAAACCAAAACAAATGTATATAAAACAAGGGACACATCAAAGCGTACTTAGAAGAGAGGACAATACTACAACAGGTATGTGAAGCATGTATGCATGTGATTGAATGTAGTACTTGGTCTGTAATAATGGGATAGCTGATGTGGAAAGATTTATATGTGCCATCAGATTTATATGTGCCATCAAGACTTGTTGTAATGATGTCCTGCTAAACAACTGCTATGGCCATAGCATCTGGCCCTGTGGACAGTGGGCCATACCTATCAACTGTGCAAATCAGGACTGAATGACAAGATGTATGCCATCATAGTGTGTGTTCTGTACCTCAAGTCATGTATATTAGTGTTGGAAATAGCTGGTGGTGGAAGTAATGAAGTTATGATAGACACATGAATTTCAGACCCCCACCACCTGCAAGATAGTTATGTTAACGTGAAATGTATCATGCACAAATGTCCTAGGTTTGTTATAGGCTTACTAGCAATCTGTTCCTATATATAACCCCTTAATGTTAGCTGTGTCCACATGTGACACCTGTCTGTTTTGTAGCAAAGCAGAACAGTGCAGCTGTGAAGGAAGGAGAGTTAGAAAGTGTCGACCTGATGTTTGAATGCACTGTATATATATATATATATATATATATATATATATATATATATATATATATATATATATATATATATATTAAACAAGTGTATGTCTACATATATACAAACACACACACACACACACACACACACACACACACACACACACACACACACACACACACACACACATATATATATATATATATATATATATATATATATATATATATAGTTTCCCTATTTAATTTTGAAATACTGAAATCATGAATTTCAGTATTTTGAAATTATAATACCGAAGTCTTGAAATCCCAGAACACCAGAAACGTGAAATTCAAAATCCTGAAGTACGGAGATTTTGAATTAGTGTTTCTGGTGTTGTGGTGTTTGAATGGTAAGATGTAAGTTTGGGTATGTATGTATGCATGTGTATGTGTGTTGGTTAGGGGCTTTAGTGTATGTCAGTCTGTGTTTTGACTGTGATGTGTGTGTGCGAGGGTGTGTACAATGTGTGGGAGTGAGTTACCTGTGTGTGTCTGATTGTGCAATCTCGGAGTTAGTATATATAGGTAGGTGGTGTGGGGGGTGAAGGGGGGCTTGCCCCCCTGCTTATCTGTAGTGTAGGATATTATGTTTGAGTTGGGGGGAAGTTATGTGTATGTGTTTGTGTGTGCTGTATCTGTAGTGTACTGTCAGGATTTTGAATTTCGCGGTTTTTAGGGTTTCGGTGTTTTGTGTGTTCGGCTATGTAATTTCAAAATACTAACATTTGGGATTTCAGTATTTCGAAATTACATAGTGAATCCGTATATACATACATATATATATATATATATATATATAAATACATTTCCCCTACTGTTGAATGACAGTGCTGCACAATATGTGTGAGAAGACATCACACATATCTATACACACACACACATATATATCTACAGTAGTAAGTGGGTGTGAAATTGACAGTTATGTCTGGTGTAAAATCCATGTTGGAACACATTGCCCTTGTTTGTGAAGGCGAGATTGGTATGTTGGGGAAGGATGGTAGATATATTTGGGGAGGTAGGTTGGGTTGGAAGACAGACAAGACAGCATACAGGGGTGGTATATGACACATGTGATGGGTGAACACCTTGGATGAGGAGTGGTGTTAAGTGGAAGCCCATGAGCCCCCAAATGGAAATAGTGGGACCAAGGTCTCCACCCATGGGCAATCACAACTGCACCTTCACAGCCCTGAAGGTGCCTGAGCTGAGGGCTGAATAGGAGGAGCATGCGGACCCTGTAATTGTGTACTGATGGCCTGAAAGTGGAGTAGCACATCCCCCAAGTCTCTGTGGAGGTCCCTATGCACCAGACCCTGGACCTTACTTTAGGTGACAGGATCCTGTCTGTTTGTGCTCCCAGAGGGGGACGAACACCATCCCCTGAGTTGGTTCCACCTGAAGGTAGTGCAGGACCAGCAGATGATGAGGTCCTGGGGTCGTTCCCAGATGTGCTGTGGCCTGATCCCATGGTCAGATGAGGTGGGAGAGGTAGTTCTGCTGGGAACAGGCTTCCCAAACATGCTATTGTGTCACAGTTATAGAACATATGTGGGTAGTAATAGTCCACACAATCCAGGATTACGTCTAACAGTATGCATAGATATCTCCATTAACACAAAACACCAGATTTGAAGCAGTCACATAGCAAACAGAACACATGCATATATGGAACCATAGTGGCCCTTACAATGTCATGCAGGTGACATTGTTAGCAACAGGCCACCAATGATAGTGTTTCAACATGGAGCATGACTAGAAACACATTGCAAAATTTGTTGTATAATACAATATATGTCCCAACAGTTGGTTTACTGTAAACATACCCATTCAGTTGTGTGTTCAGATTATTGTTGCAGATATGGTGGGGGGGGGGGCAGAGATGTCAATTAACAACTATTATATCCTTGTAGTATGAGGTCCTCAGACCTTTTTTCCTCTTTATGTTTTTCAGGCACCAAGTCTAGAGAGTGTTTTCCAGTTTACTCCCCCCAGGAAAATGAAGTCATAATAAACTACCTGGTGCAGCACTACCACACTCTGTTTGGCCGTACAGCCCATGATCTACAGGAGAGGCCCACCCTGTGGAACGAGCTTGTCCACGGAGTAAACAATGTTGGCCTGCATGACCGCAGTTATGAGCAGGTCCGACATCGCTGCACTGACCTGCTGCACTTAGGAGGGACCAGCTAGTCACAGGCAGGGTCATGCCATCCAGCCCCCCCCAACACATGCTGAAGAGCTGTTCCAATAGTTTTCTGCATTTCGACAGCTGCCACTCATTCATTCAGAAATGTGCAGTTATTAAGGGGCAATTTGTGTGTGCAGAATGCATGGTGACAACTTGGATAGGTTTTACCAGAGAATGCCTTAACTTGAAGGAAATGTTATGGAGAAGAGGTTACCCCCCAATTTAATTGACAACATCATGAAGGAGGTTAGTGAGAAAAGACAATGTGAGTATTTTGCACCAATTTTGAGGACCCCTAATACTGACCATCCTGATTTGACTGGGTTGAACATAACTGAAACAGTCACGGACACTGTTGTGAATGAGTAAACAATTGTCCATAACCAGGAAATATATAGGGGGCACCATTCCTCTGGGTCTGAAGTAACTAATTACCACACAAGTTTTTCAACTGTTTTCTCAAATGACAGATACACCATTAAAGATATTTTGTGTAAGAATTAGAATTTGTTGAGTAGTGACAGAGAATTTTTTTAAATCTTAGGAGAAAAGCATGTGTGTATTTTCAAGAAGGGCCCTAACTTGAAGAACATTTTCGAACGTAATAATGATGGAATCTATAGGAAGGGTCAGATGATTAAGTGTGGGGCATGTAAATTTTGCCCTTTCATTTTGGAAGTTAGTGAATGTGAAATGAATAGAACAAAAATAAAAATACCTCAGAGATGTAGTTGTTTAACTGAAAGAGTGGTCTATTTTGTTGTATGTTCCTTTTGCCCATGTTTTTATGTGGGGAAGACAGAATGTAAACTTAAAAATAGGATCAGCGAGCACCTTAGGAATATAAGGGATGCTAGTGAAGTTAATGCACTTGCTAGAGACATTAGTAAGTACAACAATCACCAGTTCAAATTTGTAGTACTTGAAGTCCAAAAAAGACATAATAGGGCGGCAGCCTGGCCATATTTACTTGAAAAAGCTGAGTTGCTATGGCAACGACTTGATGCCACCCACTGGCCAGGCTTAAATGACCGCCTTTCCATAAGCAGTCTGCTTAAATTGAGGGCTCTTGATAGGTGAAACATTCCCTTTAGATATGGATATGGTACAAAAATATTTTTTATAAATGTCCTTCATACCTGTTGTATGTATATGTACATGAAATTTATTCATTTGTTCCTAATGGATTTTTAACTGTATGCATATTTTATTTATATGTTTTTATATGCATATATATATATTTTTTAAAGGATCTTAAAAGCATTTTTGTATATACACATATTTACATATTTATTCTTGTGTTTATAATATATAGTTTAGGGTGTTGACATTTGCACAATCAGTTTTTATATGTATTTTTATATTTTGATAGTTATACTGTTTTGTGCTGACACATTTATGTGTAGTGTTTCAGACTTCTGTTTCAGAAGACTGTTTCAGACTTGGGAGTGGTTTTCACTAATCTAGGAAGTGATGTCATATAAGATTTCCTATTTAAAACAATTTACTTCCTTAATTTCCTTGTATCTGTTGAAGTTCCTGCTTTAATTTTTGGAACGAAAGCACTTATACCTTCTTGTTTGTCTGAATAAAGAAAGCATCCTTGTACTGAATTGTAATGAACTGGATGTGTTGGCTTGATTTAAAGCACACATTGGATTATTTCAGGGCTCACTGACTCTTATTGCCTGCAAACTGCTTGTGCGGTGATTTACATGCCAAGGAAATCCTTGTCAGCCTTGGGGAACCTGCCCACCAGTAAAGACAAGACCCAGCGGATAGCATTGTGGAGGTGGGTGCTACCCACACAATGGACGAGGAGCATGCAGGTAAGGCCCCAGGGCACATCAGTAGATCACTGTTGCTTATCCATCTGCATGTGTAGAGTTTAATCATGTATATGTGATATAAAATATATATAGTCAGTTGCTGCATTGTAGTAATGAACAGATGTGCATAATCTGTAGAATTGTGGGTTTTGTACTTTTGATGTACTGAAATGCTGCTACCACCCTGTACCAATGCCATAGGTGTGGCTACTGACATCACATCTTTCACACAACTATGTAGGTCCCCCTGGTATACATCTGTGGCAGCACCCTGTAGCTGGTGAGTATGGTGTTGGTTATTCAGGTTTGCCAATACACCGGCCATGTTATGGCCATGGTATTTGCCATGGATACATATAACACACCTACCCATAATACATGCTGTACATGTTCACTTATTGTTACTGTTAACTGCACTTCCTCAAAGTGGTCACCATGGTGGCATATCTGAAGGGTATGTAAGAGTCCTGCAATATGAATAACAACCTGTCCTTGCAAGATATGTGCACAGAGATGAACATAATGTTGGGACAAATGGTCTACAACAGGAACATGTCTGAAATATCACCCTTATACAGTGTTACAACAGTGTATATACCACTATTACAATTTTAACTGTTACAGGTCTACACAATGGCATATCACAATACCACATTCCACAACCCTTACAACCTATAATGTGGTCCTAACATGAGGAATGAATGCGTAATATGAAATCCTATGTTAGGACAGCAAATATGGGGAATATATGCCTTAACAAACACTGGAAGCATATGTGTGCACATACTCCAAATAACATATTGTGGAAGCAGTTTTTGAGGTATTGACAGCATACACTCTTCATGAGTATGGACCTTCCAGCAAGTACAGGTCCTCAATGTCACACCAAGAAATGCTCTGCTGTCCAAGATGCATATTCATCACATTTTACCATTCACCTGCAACAGAGGCAGCCGTGACTTGTACACATCTTACAAGCCATGGAATGGATCCCGTACCCAACAGGTAGCACACAGTAGTGGGACATGTAACCTTACCTCACCATTGCATATACCAAGGTAAACAAGGCAGACAGTCATGTATGTGATGAGGCTGTATGGGACAACATTAATGTAGACAATAAACAGATGGCCATCCAAGACAGATGACGACACATGTTGCAATCTGGTCATGGAGGCTGCCTAGTAACATGCTGCAACACTAAGGGAGTTGCAGAAATGCCTAGCAATTACTGTCTGTGCAGTACCTGTGTTGACAATCGCCTGGACTCTGCAGAAGTGTGGCCCATGGGTTAGCGTAATCAGATGGGACAATTGTTCCACAGAAAACATCAGCCAGGGTTCTCAACAGGTAGCATATGTATAACATCAAAAGTCCCCCAAAGGCATGTGTTGCAATGTGTAATGTTTCGTAGGCTCATAGGTAGGTACTAGGCTATCGGCCCAAGGGCCTAAGTAAGCCTAGCCAACAAGGTTCCCTGACTTCTGCCACCTAAAAAAGTTATTTTCCTGTGCCCCTGTCGAGCAAAGCCACAGAAGTGATCCCCGGGGTGTATTTCCCATTTCCCATCCATTCATAAAGATTTTTCTTGAAGAGTGCTAATGAGGAACTTTGCTTGACATAGATGGGTAGCTTGTTCCAGAGTATGGGAAGTCTCTGGGACAGGAATATATCCCTCCAGCATGTCCTGTTTATTGTGGTGACAAGGTTTAGGTTCCTGAAGCATGTAGCTCAGATGGATTGTGATTTCTTTAGGTGTAGCATGTCCAACAGCTCTGGGTTTGCTATAGCTTTATATGTTAGGCAGAGATCACCTCAGAGTAGGCGTTATGCTATGGAGTAAAGATGAAGTTTTTTGAGACGGTCAGTGTAGGGCATCTGCTTGAGGCCAGTAATCCTCTATGTGAGGTACTTCTGTGGCCTTTCCACCTGCTGCAGATGTCTTATAAGGTACATTCCAAAAGGGGCATTGTACACTATAATGGGTCTAATGAGTGTCAAGTAGAGGGAACAATGACCTCTTTTTTCCTGGATGGGAACCCTTTTGTGATGAGGTGTGCCACATAGAAGGATTTCCTGACTACTGTGGTGATGTGATTATCAAAGGAGATACTACTGTCCACCTGGGTCCCAAGGTCTCTTATCACACATTTGGCATTATCTAGACTGCCACCTATGTGATAGTTCATGGGTACAGAGTTTTTACCAAAGGGGATGACAATGCACTTTTTTTGCATTGAGCTTGAGGCCATGGCTCTGACACCAGGCATCTGTCTCAGTGAGGCCCTTCTGTAGGATGTCCACATCATTTGGAGACTCGATTATGGCTCCTAGTTTGCAGTCATCTGTGAACTTCATTAGCCAAAGGCCTTCTGGTTAGCCTGTACTTCAGAGAAGTAGATACCAAACAGGAGAAGTCCCAGGACTGAACCCTGTGGTACTCCACTTGTCACTGGTTTGAAGTCAGATTTGGAGTCTGCAACGTTTACAGTGTGGATTCTGTCAGTGAGCCAGTTGGCAAGCCATCTTGTGACATAGGGATTTATACCTAGTTTAGTGAGTTTAGCTATAATTCCAGAATGGGGGCTGGTGTTGAAAGCCTTGGTGAGGTCAAGATAGGCTGTGTGAACCACCTTACCCTTGTCTATGGCTTTGGTGACTGCCTTAAAGAAGTTGATCAGGTTCAGGAGGCATGATCTGCATTTCACAAACCCAAACTGGGTGGGGTCCAGAGTTTGGAGGTTACCGATGTCTTTGTTTATGAGTTCCATCATGATACGTTCCAAGGCCTTGCAGACCAGGCTCATCAGGCTAATAGGGTGATAGTTCCCAGGATCAGTGGTGGCTACCCCTAAGTGGAGTGGGGCAAATGTTGCTGTGCACCATTCAGTGGATGCAAAGCGTGACATGAGGCTATGATTGAACATGGAGCTTAGGTGAGGATCCAGTTCATTCTGAAGTTCATGTAAAACGCAGCCTGGGATGTTGTCCGGTCCCAAGGATGCTGTGTTTTTGGCTTTAGAGAGTGCAGCTTTTATCTGCGTAGTTGTGATTACAGGGACTCAGCATTATTCCTGTATAGATATGGGCCCTTAATGGGGTGAGAGGGGGTAAAGTTAGCAATGAACCTATCTTCCAGGATGTTGGCAATATCAGTTGGTTCTGTAATTTTTGTGCTGTTGTATTGTAACTCAGCACAGATCAGGGTGTTGCCATTGAGATTCTTGACATAGCTATAGAATGCTTTGTGGTTGTCCCTAGAATCAGTGGCAATTTTGTTTTTGTAGCTAGCTTTGGAGGATCTTAAAAGGGATCTCAGCTTCTTACTGAGGCTGACCAGGGAGCTCCTCCACTCATGGGATTTTACTCTCTTTTGCAACAATTTTTTACTTCTGTTGTAGAGTTTGTTTATGGCAGGGGACCACCAGACTGGCTTCCTTTTTTTGGAGGATAGTGCCTTGGTTCTGTTTAGGATAGCACAATCCATGCACTTGTGTAAGTGCTTATAGAGTGCATTTGTGTAGGATTCAGCAGTTGTAACTGTATTGTCCATCTGCATGGGTGTCATGAAGTTCACCACTTCTGTCTTAAAAAGCATGAAATTGGCTTTGGAGAAATTTTTTACCATGGTTTCCTTAATGGGGGGTGGGGGTGGGATGTGGATATCTAGGGTGATTAGCTTATGGTCGGATCTGACCAACAAGGAGTTGACTTCAGGTGTGGAACACTGGTCACTCATGTTGGTATTGACTAGGTCTAGGATATTGTTGACCCTGGTGGGGATGTGGATAAGTTGATCCAGGGCACTGGAATTTATGAATTCCAGAAAGCGTTAAGTGAAGAAGTTGGTACATGAGTAGTTTTCCCAGTTAATGGTGGGGTAGTTGAAATCGCCCATTATTACAGTGTTTGGTTTAACCCTAATATTTTCCAGTGTATCAAGAAAAGAGGAGTAGGAATCCAGGGGCATGGTGAGAGATCTGTAGCAAGCTACAATTTGGATTGCAGTTTTGCCCAGAGTTAGTTGCACTTGGATAACCTCAGATGCATTATGCTGAGCAACTAGCCTGGAGGTGTGGGTATCCTTAATGAATATGGACACACCTCTTTGGTTTGCCTTTGATGTTCCTGTCCAGGTTAGGTGGCCAAAAAGTGTGATATGAGTTATAGCCTGGTAATGCAGGGATGCTCTCCTGAGCCTTGAACCAGATCTCAGTCACTGTACAAATATTGATATTCTCCATTTTAAGGAGTGCCTCGAGGGAGTGCATTTTGAGATTTAGACTTCTAGCATTACCCTCAGTTTTTGCTTGCCTGTTCCTGATACGGTGGTGAATTTGTCATTTGAGCCTTGCCTAAAAAAGGCACTATAGGGGTGGCAAGAGCCTTAGCCAGTATCCAGAATCCCAGGGGTGACAGGTGCAAGCCATCTCTGGCAAATCATCATGGTCTGTCGACCATGTCGTCCCAGGCAGACAGATACTGGATCCCCTTAGAATGACACCAGAAGCTTAGCCAATTGTTGAACTCATTCATTTTGTCCTTGTACTGCGGTATCATTCTGAGTGATGGCAGAATGCTACTCAGGCTAGTGGTATACCTGCTTGGGCTACAAGATCGGAGAACTCTTCCATGTATCTTTTCATGTAGTCCAAGGAGGTATGTTTCAGGTCATTCACACCACCATGGACAATGACAGAGTCATATTTGTACTTGTTGTGGACTGACCTGAGTGCGTGGGTGATGTGGCGGATCCTGGCTCCCGACAGGCAGCTGACAGTAACTTTCTCCTTGTTTAGCCTGGTGAGTGGAACATCAGTTTGCCTGACTATAGAGTCACCTATGACTAGTGTGTTGGGTACGTTGTTTCGCCTTATGGGCTGTGGTTGAGTGGCACACTGAGTCTGTAGGCTATGTGTCATTTGAGATGTGTTGAGGGGTGGAGGTTGCTTGCGTTTCTGTTTTGGAGGTCTCTGTTGCTTGAGCAGATTATTACTGAGAGCCTCCGCAAATGTTTTTGTGTTTCTATGTGTGGATTTTGGTGGTGTAGGTTTAGTGGGACTATGTGATGAGTGTGGTGTGGTGCAAATGTTTACCTTTTCCTCTTGACTGTAAAGTTCAGTCTTGGTTAGAGAGAGCGTTACCTCCAGTTTGGCTAGATAAGTGCATCTCTCACAGGTTGTAGTGTTGGGTGGTAGGAGGAGAGGGCTGTGTACACGAGGCAATTGCTATATTGCCCCAAGATGCCCAGATTCATCAGATAGACAGGAGAGAACACTGGGATCTGATCCTTGGACATGCCTGAGTAAAAAAATATTTTCTGCTAGACAAGTGAGGAACGTGAGTACAAGAGCTGTAAGTGAGGAAAGTAAGTAAAACACTGTTTTCCTCTAGGTAATTAAGAAGGTTGAGTGCTGTAGTAATTTGTAGCTTATTTAGTGCTTACAATGAGTTCTGAACAAGTGCTCAGCATGAATAAGCAAATTCAATGCTAAAACTAAGAATTTGTATCTGAACTAGACTAGTTACAGGAAAGAAACAAGTGCAAATGTGGGCTTTTAAATCAGAATGTTGGAAGAGATGGAAAAATTGCCCAAATGGCCAATAACTACAATTTCTGGGCCAGGAACCACTCCTTATGTGGTAGATAGCTCCCACTGATAAGCTAGCAGGCTTCCTTCCAACACAGAAAGGTTTGGGGGTCCCAAAAGCTTGAAAACAGTCCTGGATACAGCAAATCTGTACCTGAACTAGACTGGTCACAGGAAAGGGGAGAAACAAGTGCAAATGTGGGCTTTTAAATCAGAAAGTTGAGTGAGATGGAAAAACTGCCTAAACGGCCAGTAACTACAATTTCTGGGCCAGAGCCACTCCTTACATGGTAGTTCAGTTACCTAGTGCTTACCACTCCCACTGATAAGGTAAAAGGCTTCCCTCCAACACAGAAATGTTTGGGGGGCTCAGGAGCTTACAAACAGTCCTGGATACAGGTGTACCAAGACCAAGTTCAAAACCTACAGACAGTATCAATTAAGATACATGTGCTGCACAAGCAACACCTCACTCCACCCCAGGCCCACCATCCCCATCTGTACCTTGCTGGTGCCAGTCTACACCTATATGTTTGCCATTCATTAGCAGGGACTAGGCCAGTACATATGGTGTTCTGAATTTAGGACACTGAAAATAACACTTGTGTAGCTCATTGCTGTCAAGCATCTGCAAAAAGGCTGAGGATGGGGAGGGTTGTCATCCTGAAACACAACAGTGAACTGAAATGGACATCCAAAGCTTTCTAAGAATGGCTGTATCTGCACGTACTCAAGGTCATGAATTGTGGCAGACATAACCTTGACTCCACAGCAATAGTGAAGGCACTGTGTGACCTCCAAGGGCTGTGCACATGAGATGACCTTGCAATCTTGCAGAGTTGGGGGACATTTGTAGGGTAATGACAAAATACTGGCAAGGGAAGATGGGCCATGCTTGTATACTCCTTCCAGGAATAGTGACTGATGTAGTACACTTAACAGTTGGTGCAACAAACCATCATATTAAGGGTGTGCACACTTGTGCACCCACAGATTGTATGCATCTCAATCAGCATCTGCACAACTAACACATTTGTTTGATACCGCATTTGATTGCACAGGTCATATGTCACATATCAGGTTCATGTAATGTTAACATATGCAGTATTGTGGCCCCATGGCATATCAGGGAAGAGAATGCCATGTCAGTAATGGTGTGTATACTTCTCATAGCCACAGTAAGGTTTGAAGGTTGTCAGTGTAATTGTATTTTAATGGTCATACATGCACCGCTGATAATGAGATCTGTAAATCAGACATCATGCATTCACTATTGACATCTGTCCACATATCATCTCAGGTATGTGTTGGACAAACACATAGGAGCTCTGAGCAGCAGAGCAAACATAACTGACACACATATACACATTCAGCAATGGTGTGTACACCAGTAAGGTATGGTGCACAGTACATGCCAGGGTGCTGAACAGGTGCACAGCAATACTGTGTACATGGGTGCAGTGTATTCCAGGGGCAGGGACATCACCTACTAACACAACTCATGCATCACAGAGACATATAATGTTGGTAACAGGGATGGACTATAGCTGCAGTGCATGCTGTTGAGTGCCTTATGTCATGCATGTTGACAGATGGGTAATGAGAGGTCTGTGTGTAATATTTTTGTGCAATCTCACCTGTAAGTGTGTGTGTGTGTGTGTGTGTGTGTGTGTGTGTGTGTGTGTGTGTGTGTGTGTGTGTGTGTGTGTGTGTGTGTGTGTGTGTACAGTTAAGCAATGATGTTCAGGTCTTAATGTGTGTTTCTTGTTTTCCCCTCATAGGTGGCAAGGTGGGTCAGGGTCCCCCCTGCAGGCAAACTGATGTTAGTGTCCATACAGACTCTGGCAATGATGATAGGTGTGTTGAGGTACAGGCAGGGTTGGCAGGGGCTGAAGCTGTGCCATCATTTGCCATCCCACTGTTATCCACCCCATCCCCGCACACAGTCACATTGCCTATACATACCCCATCATCAGTGGCCATAGATGAGGGACAGTTGGTGGGTGGTGGCATGGGACATGACAGTGTGGTGTCTATGACACCTGTGTCTGGACACAACAGCCATAGCTGGATGCCCAGCTAGGTACCACAGAGGCAGATGTACAAGGGTGCTCATAGGAGGGATGCTGGTCATCATGCTCCTGGCAGACGTGCCACAGCTGGTGTCACCAGACGCATGTTTCAGGCTGTCATGGAGGTGCAGGTATGTATGGAAAGGTATACCAGGCAGGGTCTGAGGCTGCAGAGGGCTACTCCATCTGCTGTTACTGACAACATCCGTGATCTTGCAGGTGCCCACCGTTATTTTGCAGAGGTCCTGGATAGATGGTTGGGTGAGATGGGAATCCTCAACCATGGAATGTCTGCACTTGAGCATATGGTGGGAATAATGTGACAGCCACGTGGACATAGGCCAGCAACACCAACAGGTGGAGGTCAACGTGGACATGCAAGAAGTCAGAGCCACTCCTGTAGTAGCAGTACCAGCCCCAGCACTGCAGGGGGGGTGCTGCCCACAAAACAACATAGCAGGCCACGTGCACTTGGCCCTGCCCAGTCCCAAGAGGGACCCAGATCCAGTAGACATATGTCATCATCAGGGGAGAATACCATATTGTGGCTTGTACCTGGTAGTGCCCGTGGAACCCCTGGCAGGCACAGTTTCATGTCCATGGCTGGAGACAGTGAACTGTACACTCTGCCAGGTATGGTCTGCAGCTGTCCAACAAATCCCTGTATAGGGCAGCCACATGGCAGAACTGTGTGTATGCATACACATACACATCACCAACACAGCTAGGGCAACCCCATACCTACACACACCACATTGGCACAGCTCAATTAATAATGAAACCCCCCAACACACACACATGATGTCAAACAAATGGCTCAGCCTAGGCCTCTGGCAAACCCAAAACACACCCTGTGCATATGATGATACCTGTGCCACATTCCTGTCATCCATAACATTGATGCAGGGACAGGCTAATATGGCTGTACTATGGTGTACCAATGTAATGCTGTGTAACATGTTTTCAGCACTAAAGTTTAATGCTTACATGTCAGGATGTGTAGCTGTCAAGCCATGATGCATTGCAGCTGTTATTAACACTGAGTGATTGTGGTCTCCATAATGTATTCCATTTGTGTTGTAGGTGTCTATGTGTCAGCAGGATGCTGGTCTGCTGTTGTTTCCTACAAGGGGTATGGCAATGTGGTGACACCTTGACTGTGCCATATCCTGGGTACAGCTGAACACAAGTCACAGGTCTGTATAACAGTTACTGCATGTGCTACATGCCTGATAGGTCTGAGGGGTGTATACAGGTAAGTGCATGGTGGCTGATGTCAGCAGCCCTTCTACAGTGAACAATAGTAAGTGTACTGGGTGGTACACACCACATGTTTGTATATAACATGCACACACACACACACACACACACACACACACACACACACACACACACACACACACACACACACACACACACACACACACACACAAAGAGGCTTTGGTGTTGATGCAATACACAGAGAATACTGTACACATGGATGGATATACTGTTGCAAGGAACCCATTTTAGCCTATGTAATTCCACCAAGACAGAATAGGCACAAGATCACATTGGAAAATATTCAGTCTGATAGTTTAATGTCATTGACAATGATACTGGCAGGTGTATGTCCCCTTCCCCAATGTAGTGCAATCCTCAACTTGGTAAACATAGGTGTGCTGGTGTGGGTGGCACAGGCCTACCCTTTGGAGGGTATAGGCTGGTGTAAAACTGCAGAAAGTGTGATTGACAATTACTTAACCTGTTAACATAAACTGTACAGTATTACAGTCAACTAAGCAGGGGGATACACTCAACAATAACCACAATGATGGTGTCTGTGTCCACAAGATCCACATCCAGCTATATATACAAACCCCAGTATCACTGTACAGATATACAGTGGGCAAGAGGGCATTTACACATCCACTATTAGTTTTGATGGAATGAATTTCCACAAGATGATACCTGGGAAATGTTAGCATTTGACAGTCAGTTCTTGGACAGATGACCTCCTGGGACATGTATATTCTGCAAACTGAAGTAGATCTGTTCACACACACACACACACTCACACACACACACACACACACACACACACACACACGCATACTCTTACCTGGCAACACTGGGACTATAACCCCATACCTAGGTACTTATTGCTACTAATGTGTGTGGCTTTAATTGCACACACCATGCAGCTTTTAGGATGAGGTGTGTTCCAGGTTACATGTTAAGTGAAGAACATCACCATGCCTTGTACAGTATGGTAATGGGGGATATAATGGTAGTTTAGGAACAATACAGTGTGACATACTGTCATATACACATTGACAAACACATAGTCATACACACATCTGAGAGAGAGTGCTAACTACCTTGTCAGTGTGTCCATTCTGTTACAGCTAAGTTGCACACAGCAAATGCATCATTGGGCTGGATAGTGTAATCTGTTACCTGTACGGTTGATTGTAACAGTGGTCCCCATACAGTGGAACTTGGGACATTTACTGTGAGTACCATGGTGTAAAGACAGTATACCCACCACCTACACCCCACATTGGATATCGTACTCACTGAAACACATGATAATACTCTGACGTACCCACCATCACACATTGACCAGGACTGCAATACAACCCCTTGTCTATCTCAAGAGTGCTGCTACAAGGATATGCATCTATTGCACATGCCACAGGGATAGTAGGGTGATGCTTTGTCATGGCTGTCCTACGGTCAGCAACATCACTATCCTATATACTGTGTGGCAAGGTGTATTGCATTAGGAGAATGTGGCCTCAGAATGCTGTATCCTACAAATATACACACTTTTAAACATACACACACTTGCCAGGACTCAGAGGATAACCCATGCCTATCTACCCATTTGTACAACAGTGTTGTGCTGGTTCCACAAGCTCCAGGTAGCCCAAAGGGGGAAGAGTGTAACAAGGTACATGTAATGTCCATTACAGCAGTATCCATATCTAACTATGGCAATGGGGGTGCAGTGGGTTTGAAGGGCCTCAGGGTATTATCAACTACAGGTTTACAAACACACAGACACTGTTATTCTCAGTAATGCACACTAACACATTTGTCAGTACTGGGGTCCATAGGTGCAGGTGTTCATAGGTGTGTACCAGGATATTGTCCATGGATAGATGGGAAGAGTAGGGGATGTGGGTACAGTGGTATCATGCCACATGCCATTTGCCAGCAGGCCATCTATCAACTGCTGCCATGGGAGTGATCCTCAGGGCGAGAGTTAAATGCAATGGCCAATCATCTGGTTGCCTCTTGCAGAGGGCCAGTGAGGTGCTCCAATTGACATGTATGCAACATGTATTACATAACATGGTCAGTGTCTATCTTGGAGACCTGTTCCCAAGCATGTTCTGCTGACTGTGGTAGTGTAGTTGAAGTATTCATGGCATCAGGTGGGAATTCGTAGCTGTGGCATTCATAACACAGCTGGGCAGACATGTCAGAGTCACTCAAGCATAGATTGCCTGTAAGCAGTCAAGATGGATACCTGACATCTGCACATCTCTACAGAGGACAGGCAGACATCAGCTAGCCAACTGGTTATGCATTAGTATGAATGTGTTGACAGAGAGACATCTGACAACGATAGGTATGCCATTACTACATGACAGCAGCCCTCAATGACATGTCCTATACACACAGTAGTCTACAGTTAATATCCACATGTCAGATCAATATCCAGTAGGAAATATTTAATGACACAAAGCTCACACACCAAGAACATGACAGTGAGGACTTACAGTCCATCTTTGCATGGAGGGGTGTTTGGTTCTAGTACTACAATCTGCAATCTACTCTTACTTGGGAAAGCACTGTCAACAGTGGTAACATACTGATACACTACATGCCAATGTGACTGCATATAACCTGGGATACTAAGCACATATGTAATACATTCAAATGGAAAAGAGTGTTCTACAAGCCATATATACTCAGGTGTCCCAAACAACAGACTCACACTCCTTGCTACTGTAATGACAGCACATAGACACATGTTACGTACATGGAATTAAATACACTTATTAAAGATATCATTACCCTGCTATTTTATCAGACTGGAATGTGATCAGTGGTTACCAGGGCTGACCCATGCTTAGCAAGTTTCAGCATTGCTGCAATATAAATGATAAGCAGATTTGCGCACTGGTAAGCAAAGCTGAAACGGTATAAGCATCTATATGTTTAACCATATGTTATCAGTGCTTACCATTGCTCAAACCCACACAAACCCACTTAAAGCTGCTCAAAACTGCCTTAATCACTCTGTATCCAAAAGCCCTTGTTCTGCCCAGCAACAAAATCTACAGCCCTTGCAAGTTTTGAACCCATGACCCTGTACATTATAGTCACAGCAGTTAACCACTAAGCCATCATATCTCTGAAGATGACTGTTGTTTTTTTTCCAATATATCTGTCAATAAACATACTGAATAGTATTGAACAACTGCTTTGATTTCTACAATTGTGTAGTACTTGTTAGTGAAATTACTGTTAAATCAAGTATGTTGTTATATCTGAATATACACATATCAAATTATTTCATTTGAAATGTCAAGCATGGGGAACCGGCATCTCCATGCAGTGCGGAATGGAAAGATTTCCATTTCCGCACTGTAGTGTGATCACGAGGGGTGTAGGGGGGCATAACCACCCTGCTAGCATCATTAAAGTTAGTTTTGTTTTTGTCTGCTTGTATGTTCGACATTTCAAATGTCGATCATATGGTCTCGGCCATATGGATTTTGACATTGTAAAATGGTGATCATATCAAGTAGACCCATAAATAAATAAATATATATATATATATATATATATATATATATATATATATATATATATATATATAGGTCTAGGACTATTCAATGAAGCACATTTCACAGAAACACATTTAACTGTGCACAATTCACTGAAAGCTCAATTCACTGAAAACACAATTCACTGAACTACATTTCACTGAAAGTTATATATGGCCTTTTTCCCACTGTAGTGCAACCCTGGAGTTAGAATATATAGTAAGGGGGGTGTGGGGGGCACCTCCCCCACATTGGGTGGTGTGTGGAGCATAACCCCCCCACCTATTTTAAATATTTTGAACTATACACATGGATACTTGCAATTTCAATACATTACTCTTCTAAACTTAATATTATATCCAAACTATGTGGGGGCTATGCCCCCAATACCCCCCAATGTGGGGAGTGGTGCCCCCACACCCCCCTAACTATATATACGAACTCCAGGGTCGCACTACAGTGAGGAAAAGGCCACATATAACTTTCAGTGAAATGTATTTCAGTGAATTGAGTTTTCAGTGAAATGTGCTTTCAGTGAATAGTCCTAGACCCATATATATATATATATATATATATATATATATATATAGACATATATGTATAGCATATGTCCATAACATGTAGTGGAGTCATATCTCAGCACCAATAGTCACAACCTTTTAGTGCAAGGGGATGTCATGTAAGTATTGCAGGTATAAATGTAGACTTTTGCTACTGTAACAGGGGTTGTCTTAACAGAAATGTTGTGTTGGAAGTCACATCTGATATTGACATGTACGCCAACAGTTACTGACAGACATCATAAGATCATCATAGTAAAGTACCACACAAATCACAGTAATAATCCTGTGGAATACAGCAGAGATATGACCAACAAATCTGGACAGTCTGACACACTCTGGTCAGTCCAGAGGTATACACAGAACCCCTTAGTGCAAGACGTGTGGACCAAGCCTGACAAAGTGGATGTTTACAGCCATGTAAATGGGGATATCATGAAAATACTGGAATAGATAAGCTCACACAGTTTATGCATTCACACACTCCTGTCTGTCCTGCCACATAATAACCAGAGGAGCAGAGGTCACAAGCCCACATACTGCCCACTAGTTAGTGACATACATCTGTACAGCATCTCACTGCTTTGTCAGAAATACACAACAGTTATGTTGGCCCAGCAATAGTACATGTGACAAATATCTGGGCATAACATCACACTGGGTAAATACACTAAGCTGCTGAGCATGTCACAAAGCACTGTGCAAACTACAGGCAGACTGCCCCAACACTGGCCTACATATCTTATGGGGGAATACACATGTGCCTGCAAATATAGCATGCTCTACAGGCATGTAACAGCACAGAGTAATAGCCACCTGTGTGAAAGTGTATACCCATGACCAATCTGAACACAGCCACAGTAACATATGGTAAGCGTACTTAATATTACAGTATATGGACTGTGTGAACAACACCATCCTCATATGTGCCACTCACACACTAACCTTAGATATACTGGGTCAATACACAGTGTATTCCAATGCCTGACTGTGGTATGGGACATGTGTTGGTCTGACCCTAAAAACATGTACGGTGATAGGTTACCATACACTGCAGCAGCATGCAACATCACATAGCACAGGACCAAGAACAATGACATCTACCACAGTCTGTACACAGGCCAAGGTACATATTCACAATACACACTCTGTCGACAATCACCATAAGTACACAGACCTCACTACTGTATGCACTACAATAGAGTGTCCAGGTTTTGTCCTCAAATATAAGGCCTACTATACATAACATGTCTGGCAGTCTGATATCTCACTGGCTTGTTATCAGGTATGATGTCAGTAAATAATGATGGACTGAATATATGCACCTCTTACTGCATGACATATGTACAAAGGTTGACAGTGTTGTGGCTGGAGGCACAAACACAGGGCCAATATTGATATGTTGCTGTGATAAACCCATACATTTACTGGTGTAACAGGGTTTGTTGTGACATATGTCTTCTGAGGGATATGAAGTCAGTAACTCACATTGCTGTCACCATGTACTGACTGCAATCCTCAGAGTATGCTACTGCATTTCTAAAGATAGGAAATGTGTGAGTATCACAACACATGTAAGACTCCAAACATTAGCCAGTCTGCAGATTGCCCTACAGGTGAGTTTCCTCAACCACATAACACTGTCATGACAGATATTAAATCATTTAGGACGGCCATATCCACGCAAACCCTGTTAAACCAATATTACTTCAAATATTGAAGAGCAATACTTACATTGTGTCCTCATGTCTGGAACATCCCCCTCCTGGTTGTTATCCTGTCTCCACAGTGTATGTTGTAAGAAGTATATCCAACTACCCTCAGTGATGCTGTTTGTCAAACACCCACATGAAGTCCTGTTCATAGTGAAGAAAAAGGGCCAAGACACACATGAAGTGCTTGGTTATAGGAGAGTGTTTCCATGCAGTTGGCTACAGGAATGATACCACAGCTGTTCCACATGCAATCAGCTAGTGCAATTCATGTACAGGCCATTAGCTGATCATGAGCATTACTTACAAAACTCAAGCTGCTGCCTAAGCAAAGCAGGTGTACTTTTCCACATCCACCAGAGAGAGAGTAAGAGAGAGAGAGAGACAGACAGAGACAAAGTAAGAAAAAAGGGAATTGGAGAGTAAGCGCCAAGCATGTTTGTGTATGATCCATGGGTGGAGAGTGGTATCTGGGCATTATCATGATTGCCTATATTGTATACTAATCCATACTGTTACATGGTAATTGCACATGGCTGTACTCATTTATGGCTGAGGATTGTCGATAAGAATCTCTACAATGTTTGGAAAGCGTTGGCCTTGTAATGTTGACAATGGGACATGTAGCTCCTCAATATAATGATGTGGCAAAATCCACAATGCAATGAACTCTGTCATTACACAATCACCTCAGCACCCACAAAGGACACTGATAACACATACACATACCAGTACTGAGTTCCAGACCCCTATCTGTCTATGTATTGCTATTACATTGTTATGAAGTTATTGCACATGCCAAGGAGCTTACATGTTTGAGAGCTGTCCAAAGGTATCTTTGAAGGTGAGTGACATCAGCAACAGTGATAAAGGAGGGATAAGGGAAGTGTAGTACATGTGACTGTCCACAAAAGCCAGTGTCAAGGAAGACAAAACCACACTCCCTTAGGGAATCACACACATTATCACAGTTGGCAGGATCAGGAGTAGAACTTCTACCTAACTAGCTTGCTACACTACAGTATTATGCAGTTATCACATGTGCCACAGAGCTTATCAGGCTAATATATGGCCAAAGGGTTATTTCAAGGTGGCTGACATCAGAAAGAGTGCAGTAGATCAATGGGAGGTGTAGTGAGTGTAAATGGCTTCAAAATCATTAATCTACAAACACACACATACACACACACACACACACACACACACACACACACACACACACACACACACACACACAGAGACACACACACACTTGCCAGTACTGACATGCATGGGTTCATTGCTTCACAGGTGTGTAGTAGTTGACTGTGCCAGAAGGCTGTACAAGTGTAGACAAAGGGAATACCTTGGCATCAGGCCACATGACAATGGTGTCCATTGTGGCTCAGGGGTGTAGTCCCTGGATTGGCCCACACAGGTGGGTATCGTATTTACCATCCACTCATCTGGGTTACTATTGTGGGTGGCCAGTGCTGTGCAATGCTTGCCATGTATGTGATCTATATTCCATAACATGGACAGTGTCTGGGTTGTGCACATGTCCCACATGCATGTTCTGTGATGTGTGGAAGCGTACTTGGGGTCACCAGGGCAGAGTGTTATCATCTGATGTGACATTTCTGACCTCATGTTGTGAGACCTGGCTATGGAACTGAGCTTGTTCCTGTACCTACATTGACAGCATGAATTCAATGGAGTTAGTTTCATCTGTCCATACAGGGCATGTGTATAAGGAATGGTATTCCCTTTGTGGGTTACATTTGCAGATGCTACAGTTGTTGCAGGCATCCAGTGGCGAACATAGCAAAGGACCACTGTGTGTGTGTGTGTGTATATATATATATATATATATATATATATATATATATATACACACACACACACACACACACACACACACACACACACATATACATATATATATATATATTTCTATGTGACTATATATATATATATATATATATATATATATATATATATATATATATATATATACATACATATATATATATATATATATATATATATATATATATATATATAAAATGATATATATCTATATATATATGTGTGTGTGTGTATATGTATATGTATATATATATATATATACACACACACACACACATTGGGCAGGATTCACGAAGGCTTGCACGGAGTCTAAGAGTAGTGTAAGACTCCATGCAGCCTTCACGATCCAGGAACAGCCCAAAGTCCGTGTAAGAGACCAGCTAAAACGTCTCTTACACGGAGTGGGCGTGGATAAGCTAATCACCTCACTTGCAGCCGAATAGCATGCAAATGAGGTTGATTAGTGATCCAGGAAGCCCAAAGCAGCCCGTGTAAGAGCCGTTTTAGCTGCAGAAATGTACTCAGTTGACAACTGAGTACGTTTCTGCAAAACACAATGGAGCCATGTCAGCTCCAAATAAAGGGTGCATATGTGTCAGGCAGCATGCCAATGGCCAAGTATGTGGCCATTGGCAAGGTAACCTGATGCAAAATTAATAAAAATATAATTTTTTTTTCGGTGATCGCCGATGTTTAAACCCAGCGCAGCCCCGCGCAAACGGGCTGCGCTGTATAAAACATAAAAATGAAGGTTATAAACCCACAAATGTGGGTTTTATACAATACATGGATTTACAATGCAGGGATCAGCAGACCAAAAACAACAGGGCCACCGTGTAGTGGTTGCTAAGGGGGGAAGCTGAGTCTAAGACATGTAACTAAGCATTAGTAGGCAATCTGATGCAAATGAGTG
>NC_056728.1:1217019172-1217053286 GCF_019279795.1 Protopterus annectens | reverse complement strand
AGGCAGGTCACCTTCAGACACACACAGCACCTCTGCATGGCCCATCTATAGGATACCCCACTAAACACACACACACATGATGTCAACTGTATGGCCCAGTCTAGGCCTCTGGCAAACACACACCACACCCTGGGCATATGAGGATACCTGTGCCACATCCCTGTCATCCATACTGTCAATTCAGGGACATGCTAATATGGCTCTGATGCACAGGGTGAATATAGTACAGTGTAGCTATGTAATACTGTGGAAGGTGATAACTGCTTGCATTTGTTATGGGTACATATAAAGGTTGTGTATGTACCTTATTAGCCATGATGCATTATTGCTGTTAGTACCACTGACTGAATATAGTCTGAAATGCTGTATTCTGTTTGTGTTCCAGGTGTCTGTGTGTCTGCAGGATGTGGCCCTGCAGACATTACCAACATGGAGTATGGCAGAGTGGAAATACACCGGCCATGTCATAGCCAAGGTACAGCTTTACATGTATGATTACCAGGTGTGTATGCATGCAACAGTGTGTGAGGGACTCTGCTGTCAGACAGTGAGATCTTGCATACATACCCTTTGTCACATACAGGTAGCCTTTAGACATGTCACCTCAGTGTTGTGTAGTACCACAGGCACATACATACAGAACAGGTTACTGGAATACTGTCAGTAGGTCCCTCACAAGCTTAGCCATTAAATTGACCACAACAGATTCACCTGTCAGCACCTGTTGCCCCTGCCATTTCTTTCCCATACATTCAACCCTGATGCAGTTAGTGAGGGCATGCATGGTACTGTGTATGACAGGTTTGTGGTATGTATTCATGAGTTCACAGGGTGGAACAGGGAGACAAAATGGTACATCCTTCACATAAACACAGTAAAGACTGACACAGGGGATCTGCATAAAGTAACAATCACAGTTGGCAATAGACAGATTAGTAAACCTACATATCCACTTTAATGTACTATATTGCTACATACACATGACATGCCCCACATAGATTATATGGGTCTATATTATTATATCGCACACTGAGAGGAGCGAATTACACATAATCAACCCCATTTAAGTGAAAGCTTGCAACGTCGAAACTTCAGAACAGAGATTTTTTTCCAAGGGAAAAAAGTTGCTGTTCCGAAAAAAAAAACAAAAAAAAAAAAACTGTAAAACATTACATAATGTGGGGGGGCTACAGCCCCCCTACTTAAATATACTAACTCAGAGATTGCACTATAGTTCTGAAAATGGCAAAGTACTGAAAGCAACCAAGCAAATTCTTTCCCAGGGAAAGAATTTGCTGAAAAGCCGCTTCACTATTTTGCCTTTTTGCACTTTTCAGTTCGACAAAAATGCATTCGACAACCTGCATCTACAACAGCATAATAGGGAGCCGATTATATGCGTGGGACATAACCCACTGCCTCTTACAGCATGTAATCTTGTAAATGCCTTCATGGATGGTGAGATAACCCACCAGAAATAACTGGAGTCATCTATTGTTCCTACAAGCCTGGACAAGTGATAGGGTAACAGACATTGTATCAGCCTGATGTTTCAGTCAGGTATGATATCTGATGCTGGTATGTGTGTCACTACACTAACTGTGACCTATTTGCCAACAATATCACATACATGGCCATTGTTAGGGGTCACAGACCACATATTGGTTGGAACATCTGGATATTCCATAGACATCTGTACAGATGACTGGTATGGCCTGTACAACGGTTTAACATGCTGCATGTGAGGCAGATGCTATTAACATGCTATATAAAGTAATGCCATCGGGAGGTGGCAAACAGGCGTGGATGGTACACACATCAAAATGGTATAAGCCACACAGGGGGAACACTTCACAATGCCAAAATCCTGAAAGATCAAATTTCATATGGCCAAGTCCGTATGATCAAACTTTTGGAATCCCGACATTGTGAATGGAGATCTGCATACAGTGTGGAATGAGATTTCCCTTTTCCTCCTTGTAGTGGAATCCCGGTGTTGGAATATTTAAGTAGCAGGGGTGTGGGGGGTGCAGGGGGGCTTGTCCCGCTGCAGAAATATTTAATTTGTTGGTTTCTTTTCTGTTTGAATTTGTTTCAGAATTTCAACATTCTGAAATATCGATCATATGATGTCGATCATATGAAATTCAATGTTTCGGAATTTTGAGATTCTGAAATGAATCCCCCACACGCAGGATATGATTCTCACCCAAACACACACAGTTGCCAGTAATGAGATTAGAACCCCTACCTATCTAATTATTTCTACTATAGTGTTACACAGTTATCAGACATGCCACGGAGCTTATATGATTTCACCTTGTCCCAAAGTACTTCAAAGATGAATGACATCAGTAGGCCTTGTAAACATAGGGTGATGGGAAGTGTACAGGGTGGTACACAACTCAAAATGGTATCACACACACACACACACACACACACACACACACACACACACACACACACACACACACACACACTTGTTAGTATTGAGATTAGAATTCCTGCCTATCTAGTTATTTTTACTATAGTGTTACGCAGTTATTGCACATGCTACAGAGCATACTGAGCTGACAATTGGCCAAAGATGCTGATAAGGGGAATGACTAAAGTAGGTCACTGGGTGGGAAACTTATCAAAATACTTCTTACAAACATACATACTTACACATCCGCATTTGCCGGATCTGAGAGTAGAACCCCTGCCTGTGTAGTTATTTGTACTATAGTATTACGCAGTTATCACACGCGCTACAGAGCTTACTGGGCTGACAATTGACCAAAGGTGCTGATAATGGGAATGACATCAGCAGAACTGATAAAGTAGGTCGCTAGGTCGGAAACTTATCAAAATACTTCTTCCTACAAACATACAGACTTACACACACATTTATACATCAACACACACATTTGCTGGATCTGAGAGTAGAACCCCTGCCTTTCTAGTTATTTGTATTATAGTATTATGCAGTTATCGCACATGCTACAGAGCTTACTGGGCTGACCACTGGCCAAAGGTGCTGATAAATGGAATGACATCAGCAGGACTGATAAAGTGGAGCACCGGGAAGTGTTGTCGGTGGGAATGGCTTAAAACTGTTTCACCTACAAACAAACACACACTCCCTCACTATCGTACACTCAACTGACACACACACACACACACACACACTCACACACACACACACACACACACACACGCACACACACACACACACACGCAGGTGATGTGATATTATAACCCCAACCTCAGTACTATTACACAATGGGGCTCATCTTTTATGCCGGCATGTGCAACTGTTTACATCTGGTATGCCACTGTCCAAAGCAGGACATCACTGTACGCCATTCAGGGTATCTATGTGTGTGACTCACTCTGTCTGTGTCCCGCTGTGTGTCCCTCTGTTCCCCACATCTATGTGTGTGCATGCTTGACATATGTTGTTATCTGTTGCCCATATATATGTCTGTGGATCACATGCAACAGATGCAGATATATCACAAATGGGCCACCTACAGTTAGCTGAGGGTAATCCTGTCTGATGTGTGTGTGTGTGTGTGTGTGTGTGTGTGTGTGTGTGTAGGGACGGTTAAGGTGTACATAGCTGTCTGTATGCACAGACATATATACACAATGCAGTAATATAGTCCATTATGGGTTCCAACATGTCCTGTGATTCTCTACGTGTAGGAGCATGCCCAGTGTGACCTTCTATAGTTAGAGTGGGACTCCATTCCTGAGAACTGTACTCCGGTCCAGGGTTGTGTGTGCTACAGCCATACCTCTCACGAGTGCATAGTATTTTCCTTGGGGTACTGGGTTTGTTTAGCAGACGTTTTTTTCTGACATATCTGTAGTCTGACACTGCAATGTATTGTGTCATTACCTAGTGGCAGACATCCTCAGATCATGACAGTGTTTTACCAGAGGAATACTAGTTGTATGATGCATAAACCAATATTATGAGTGCAGCTATGTACATTCTTGCCCAACAAAGCCAGATGTAAGGTGTGGCTACAGCCAGTTGAGTGACACACACTGTGTAAACAGTCCAGCTACATGGTGACATACTGGCTGGGGATCTCCTCCTTCTGCGGTATCTTTCTAACCTGAGATGTCATATCCTGGTATGGCCATACCTCTCACCTGTACAATTTTTGGCAGACTGACCAGGTGTTTGGCTAGATGGTTCATCCAATCTACGTAAACTTGTGCTTTTATGGCAAGTTATAATGTATACTTGAAGAGTGATGTTACAAAATAATGACAGACATTACTGTTTCAGACTACATAACTTTCAGACAATTCCCACTACTTCAAACCCCTCACCCTACCAATTTTGTCAATATGTAAGGGCGATATTTACAACACATGCCTATCATAGTGCTTTTGTCCCACTTTTATTTCTGCCCTTGTCCAGACATCTTGCTGTTACTGTACAGGCATGTCCATATATGTAAAAGCAAAAATAAAAAAAAAATGAAAATAACCACTGGCAATAGCACCAAAAAGCACTATATTCACAAAAGCCTTAGCACCTCAGCTACACAGCCTTCAAGAAGTCCATTATATGTGTAGTATATTCCACATAGTACTTGACTTCCAGTATGTCAGTGGCAGAGCAGTAGGTGTCATTGACATGCATAATAATTGACACTGCAGTTATCTGCACATGGCCCTGTCAAAGACAGCACTGTACCTAGGGCACTACAAGACGACAGCCAGGAGAACGTGCTAACCAGATCTTGACAGTATTAACCACACATACACATAACTCTTTGACCCCTGCATATTGTGGACATGCAACATATTTTCATGTGCATTGGGACAGCCCTGCCAATGTGTGCTATGCTGCTATTTCCCTGCATTTCTGTGAGTATATGGTGGGTAGCACAGCTGTCAACTGTACACATTTGCATAAACTGTGCTGATATTTGCTTTACATTTTGGTTCCATTTACCATACTATTGTGCCCTGTCATGGGGACTAGAGGCATATCAGTAAAGAACACAGGTCAGATTGTAATGGCATACACTTGAGTTTCAGACTTCTTATCCTTCATAGCCTTACTGTAACTGTGAGACCTGCTGTGCTATCACTGTGTGAGTCTATTGGGGGATAAGTCATCATTGCCACCATTTGTGGGCCTTTGCCAGATATTTCTCTGGTTTTCTACAGCTGACTTGCTGTGTGGGTCTGAGGGGTGGGTATGGGACCCCCACACTGGTATCCATGCCTGTGACCTATAGCCCCCCAGTTAAATGACCCCACACATATACTGCAGTGGGATTTTCCACCGTGAGTACTATTGCATAGTGTGGGGAGGCCAATACTGTGCAGACATTTCCTGGTGTCCCACATAGCTGTCAGTTGTCTGCTGCTATCCCAGTAGGCCACTCCATTCCCTTGCATGCATGCAGCATTATCATAGATATGCTACCAAAACATTCTAATCCATTCATTAATTGTTAAGAAGATGGACTTACCTTGTGTCTGCGGCAGTTGTGAGGATGGTGCTTGAGGGCTGCCTATGTTGGATGCACACAGTGCACTAACTATACATGGTAAGTTGCAGATAATGTGATGTGTGTCATTCATTTTACTGTGTGTGCGAGTCGAGAGAGGTGTCAGTCCCTGGGGTCCCTACAGTGTCAGGTTGTGTGCTATGCATTGCCTCTTTGTCAAGGCCTAAGCATACTGACCATGCCTCCATCTGACTACAGGAGCAGGCTCAGGGACCTCCTCCTGAGTCTCTCTGTGCCTGTGGGGACCTTGCAATGGTGGTGGGCTGTGTGGCCCTTCCCCGTGCTATTCCTGCCACAGTTGTTTTTGTAGGATCATATTGTGTAGCATAGCACATACTATGAACATGTGTGCACATGTGGCTGGAGAATACTGCAAGGCTCCACCAGATATGTCAAGGTAGCGGATCCATGACTTGAGCATCCCAAACACATGCTCTATAATGATCCTGGTATGTGCATGTGCCTCATTATGGCATTCATATGTCAGTGTGTGTGCATTTCTGATGGGTGTCATCATCCATGGCTCCAGTGCATAGCCAGCATCCCCCACCAGATGACCATACGGGATGCCCCAACTGGCAAATGCCTGCTACAGCTGTGCAAATGCCAGATGTGAGAGTCGTGACAGCTTCCAGGGCTGCCAGCAAACACATTCATGATATGTCCTTGGCATTGGACATGACCTGGCAGTTGATGGAGGGGAAGCCCTTGTGGTTTAAGTAGACACTACCCTGTTCACTGGGTGGTGCTTTGATATGGATGTGCATGCAGTCTATTGCACCCAGTACTCCAGGTATTCTGCTCCATGGTGGAAGAGATGCATATTGCTGGTTCTCTCCTTATGGGTGTTGGGAAAGTAAATGTGCTCACCGGCATGTGGTAGCATGGTCTCCAGGAACTGGTGGAGTACCCTGGATGCAGATGCCTTTGAGACCCCCATGATGTCCCCAGTAGGCCTTTGGAAAGTACCTACAGCTAGTATTCTTAAGGCTACACATACCTTGTCATCCACTGGGATGGGTTCCCCTCTGTTGGCTCTGAGCCTGAGTTGAGGCCAGCACAGCTTGATGATTTGCTGCAGTATATCTCTGTTCACCCTGTAGTGCTCTACTATCTTCAGATGATGTAGCCCCTGGTAGGTTACCCTGGGTCTGAACACTCTCCTCCGCCTCCTCCTCAGTCTGTGGCGGTTGTCAGCATTATCCTCCTCACCGCCCTGATCCTCCACATACTGATGGAACAAAGCAATGGCAGCCCCTAACATTTTTCTTGTTAAAATTCCCCCACATGTGTACACCAATGGTGCAGAGTTTGTGGGAAAAACAGACTATATATATATATAAGGTGTATTCATGGTTTATACTGTTGTGCTGCAAATGCTGCATGTATGATTGACTGACTATGATGCATTCCACCCGCTAGCTATGTAATTTGTACTTGATTGCTTTTATTCTGCTATTTTCCTTTTTCTACCTTTTTTCCATTCCCATTTCCTCCCCTTTTAAGCCCCGAGGCTTGCTGCACAAACCCGCTGCCTAAATGTAAACAGTCCTGCTATTTCAGTTTTTTTTTTTGTTTGTTTTAGACCCGGTGCTCACCATGCACACCCATTTAGCTAATGTAAACACTGAGAAATGGCCCTCCCTGGACATGAACATGGTCTTCATTTCATGGAAGAAGTCAATACAGCCTTAGATGCACCCCCTTGCTTAGCTGTGTTTAGCTAAGCTTATCTGGAGGCCATGGAGCTCCAATGTGCTTACACCATGCATGACAACCCCCTTTTCATGTCTGTTGCTCCTCCTACTTACACAATCACATTATAGTACCTACATGGTTAGGTGCAGTTTGGCACTTATAATCTTTTTGTGATTCAGTAAATTTCCCTCATTTGCATACCCCACTGCCTTAATCCCTAGTTACTGCACTACACCAGAGCCTTTCCCCTTAACAACCACTGTTCCCTGGTATTGTTTTGATTTTTCATATGCCATAGACTATAATGGCAAAATGCAGATTTCCCTTAAAATTGTGTTTTCACATTTTTTTTTTATTTTTAGCACAATCCCATTTGCGCGTCACTGCCCTATGCTTAAACGGCTGAGATTGTACAGAAACAAAACTTTTATTTTTAAAAAACTGAATCACTTTTCCATGCCAATGGCCATATATTTGACCATTTGCATGCCTAAAGACTATAATACATGCTTTTATTTGAGCTGTCATGCTTCCGTTTTAATTTTTGCAAAAATGTATTCCCCTAGTAGCCGAATACATTTCTGCAACTAACACTATTCTTGCACAGATGCCTACCTGTTTGCTGAATTGTTAATTCACCTCATTTGCATGGTTTTCACCAGCAAAGGAGGTAATTAGCATTATGCAGTGGTGTCCGTGCAGGAATAGTGTAGGCCGGCATGTGCACATCAGAACAGTAGTATACTAGATCGCTCGGCGGAAATATTCCATGCAGGAAAGGCTACACTCTTCCTGCATGGAAATTTCAGTTTGTTGAATCCCAGGGATTATGTAGGAATGCAAAAATGTAGATGAGTTTTGGAAACACTTATGTCCTGCATAAAGGTTTCTAGTAGAGTTGCTACATCTAATACCATACTCTTTTGAATCACTGCTATCCTACCTTTCAGTGACCCAAAGAAATACATAATGGAGCAAGTGATTAATGGTTTTTGGGAGAGCGATTAATGATAATCATTTTTCAGTTTCAGAGGCTTCCCTAGGAAAGGGACAAAACAATATTGGTTAAAATGCTAGCATTACTGCATTGAACTGGAATATGTCATATCTGTCCCCAGCACTCTTAACATGCTTTGAGGTGAAATCAAACAGGAACACTCACCCAATACTTCAGACTTTGATGTACTTGACTATTTTACAAGTAGAGACCAACTGGTCTTTTTTGTTCTGGTATATGTGTGACCTTCAATCAAAGATAAGATGATATGTATGGCATAACTCTTTGTTGATGGTCTGAGTTTTTGTACTTTAATTCATTTTAATTTTAACCTGCACTTTATTGCAGACAATTGTGTGCCCTGTATACAGGCAGACTTCAATGTTATATAATGAACTTTGCATTGTAATGAGAAAATGTGACATGTAAACCAAGAATTCCATGAATACCTTGAAACTGGTATGCACAAGTAGCCAAGTAAAGAACGAAAGACCAGGAATCCACAATTCAACTACCAGAGTATTTAACAGGTTAAGACAAAACAGTTAATCACTTTCATCTTTATGACTTCACTTCTTATAGGAAATTATATCATTACACACCTCCAGATACAACCACTAAAAATGTAAAAAAATGTAAAAATAAAAAACAAAGCATTTAAAAGTACAGCACACTCTAAACTCAGAACAAAAACTTTACAATTTGGAATTTCTTCGCTTCAATTCACTCACAATAGACACACTTTCTTTTAAACCAGGACAATTGGTGGAATTCAATTAAAGCTGCCAGTACATCTCTCTTTGCAATAACCAGTTCTGCCAATCACCACAATAGACCCCTGTAACAATCTGCTTTAACACAAGGAATTTGAATCTAGTAAAGCCAGAACAAAGTGAGACTGTTTTTTTATGTAATATGTGTTAGAATATGGCTAAGTTGTGGATTTTTGTAAGAGATCATAGGTTCATTAGTTCATAGACTTATAGTTAAACAATAGTCTAGCTGCGTTTACAGGGCATTAAAAGCCTAGACAATTTCCCTTTTTTGTACTTGCCTTATCCTATCTAATTTGGGCAGAAATTGGCCTTACTCTTCCTGTGGTCGACAATTAAATATTACCCTTAGTGAAAATAACTGGGATCATACTATAGCTAATTTAAGGGGACGTGCGTGGGATTAAAACTTTTAGGAGTTGCCCCTGTCCATTAGTAGTACAAGGAACTATCCTGGGGTAAATTTTCTGTTTCCCCTCCATACAGCCAAGTAGCATTTGAATATGGACAGGATGAACTTTGGTTTATGTGAATAAGGAATTTGTTCTAGATCAGATTTATCCTCCCTGAGATATACCTGCCCCTGCAAACTATTCTGTAGGTGTTGCAGAAGAAGTTTAGATGCCTAGGCCAAGTGTTTCTGATACAATATAACTTAATGACATGCAGTAAATTCATCAGTATTGGGTCGGAGGATGCTGTATATGCAAGACACAAGTCACCTTTTAGCAATCTGTAGGATACCAAGTATAATGATAGGGCTTTGATTCAGTCCATATTGGACATGTTTGTTAGGCCTTGTACCCCTTTAGCAAGGTATTTGTATGGGTGTACAAGCTGTTGCATGTGTCCGGACAGATACATGTCAAAGGGGGGCATTATACTAAATGACTGGCCTAATGAGAGATGAGTAAAGGGGGGGGGGGGCAATGACAGCCATAGATCTAGACACAATCCCTTTATTTTTAAACTGTGCAACATAGAAGGACTCCCTTACAGATTTAGGCACATGTTGGTCAAAAGTTAGTTCACAGTCCACATAAGTTCCTAAATCCTGAACAACTGGGTCAACTCCTAGGGATATATTGTCAGTGTGGTAGTTCCTTGGTGTAGATGACTTCTCAAAAGATACAGTAATGATTTTTTTGGCATTTAGTTTCAGTCCAAGATTTTGGCACCAGTTATTTATTTGAGAAGAACATCCTGCAGGATGGCTAAGTCATTTAGGGATTTAATGACTGCTCCTAGCTTGTAGTCATTTGCAAATATAGTCAGGGAGATCCTTTTGTTATCAGCTTTTATTTCAGAAAAGTGAATGCCAAACAGGAGAAGTTACAGCACAGAACCCTGGAGGACTCCACTGGTTTCTGGTGACTTTGTGGAGATAACTTCCCCAATTTTGATCTCCTGCATCCTATCTGTGAACCGGTCGGCAATCCAATGGGTGACATAGGGTTTTTTAACAGTATATTTAGCTTTTCTATTATGATCAAATGGTGAATTGTGTCAAAAGCTTTACCCAGATTGAGGTATGTGCTGTGTACCATTTTACCTTCATCCATTGCTTTGGTGAGTTTTTCAAAAAAATCCACCAGGTTGAGTAAGCATGACTTCCCTTAATGAATCCAAACTGAGATGAGACCAGAGTTTGGAGGCTTCCTATGTTCTGACTGATTAGTTCCATGATAAGTCTTTGCATGGCTTTGTATATGAGGCTTTTCTGGCTTATGGGTCTATAATTGCCTAGGTCTGTGGAATGACCTCCCTGGCTTGTCAAGCTTATTTGGTCTGTAATTGCTTTGGTCTGTGGAAGGACCTCCCTTAAGCAGGGGAATGATTTCAGCTGTTCTCCATTTGTTTTGTACAATATTTGTAGCTGTGTGTCTCCATTTTTTTGTACAATACCCGTAGAGGCTGAGAATGAACAGTGTTTTTAGTGTCATGTCTAAATCATGCTTCGTGTTATTTAAGATTGATCCAGAGATATTGTCAGCACTCACTGATGCAGTATTTATAGCTTTTGATAACACATTTAGGGCTTAGTGTTGTGTGATAATTAGAGGCAAGACAGTTTCAGGTATATCTTGAGGGAGAGATGGAGGGAAGAAAGGGGTAAAGTTACAACTAAATTTATCATTCAGTAGGTTTGCTGTATCTTCTCCATCAGTGTAGGCAATATTGTTCACACTCAGCTGGGTGCATTGCTGCATTGTGCTTTAGAGATTGCAGACATAACTATAAAAGGCCTCAATTGTCTTAGGCAGGTGGATTTGTTTCTGTGGTTTGCCCTGTGCTTATTCCTACAAGGTACAGCTGCATCTAAGCATCCAGTGCCAGATCCAGCACTACCTAGAGCCCACTTGCTTTGAGGGGACCCCTGCTGGCTGGGAGCAGACCTGCTTGCTGAGGAACTGTCAGACTTACTTTTTTAAATTAAATGTGTTTTTGAGGTTGTTCTCTGCATCTGATTGCAGATACCTGTTGGATCTGTCCATGTGTTGTCGCACAGATCAGTCTTCCTTTCTGCATGCAAAATTTAACATTCCCTTCATGTATTATTGCTGCCACAGACTGCATGTAAACACATTCCTCTGTGTGTGTTTGTGCACATGTGTGTGTAATACCCCATACTGGTGCTCAAACCATATACCTTAAGTACAAGAAGCAAGAATCTAAATACTTTACTCCAACCACCAAGATGTTAAAACAACTTGCTTTTCAAGGAGTTGAGTGCCTAGCTCTCAACTGTCCACATTTTTGCTTAGATTTTAGGTCTGTTTCTCACAAAGCATGGTTTTCTGCAAATCAGTGCAGACTGAATTCATTAAATAATGACAACCATTTAAGTTTCAGTCCTCATATCCTTCAGAAAATGCATGGCAACACAAAACCTTTTATTCTAGCAACTTTCTAAAATTATGCAAGTATTTAAAATTTTGTGCATAGTTTTGGGCCTTTGTCCCCCCATGAATTTTGGTTTTGTCCAGATTTCTTGCATTACAAGGTTGAGAATTGTATGGTTGAGTGTCAAGTGCATTTTATAAGGAAGTGAGAGCTTCAAAGGAAGAGAAGTTTAGTGCTGCTCATGCTAAGTCTGTTTGCAATATGCAGCTGTTTAGCAAATGGTATCATTAGTGTGCTAAAGCATTGTTAGTAGCACAATAGGTAGCATACTTGCTTTTGATGCAGAAGGGGTGTGGGTTCTACTCCCACAGCACGTAGTTGGATTGCTAACACTGTGTTGTAATTTGAGGGGGGTGGGGTGCTCCAGCCCTGCATATGTCCTTTGGAGGAGATGCCTAGTAACTATGAAACTGTTGTCAGTTTAACATCCATTCCCTAATGCAATATTACCAGCTTACCATTTATTTAATGTAACATAAAAGCAATTGATTCTTCAAGGGCAGAAAACACTGAAACACTGAAATACTGAAATATAAAGTTGTTTGCTACCAGCAACCTCTTAATTAGTTACAGATCTGTAATGTGGAATTATTCAGATGACTTTTACTTCTATAGAGATTGTGCATATTGTCTGATATTGATGGATTGTAACGACAGTAATTTGAATAGACTTTTATTGAAGAAATTTTCTGAACTGGGCAGTTTTATCATCATTCGTTCATACATTTGGTAGCATTGCTTACTGGAGAAATGTTCAAAATTACAAATTTAAAGCACACGCTAACAAGTGTTGTATTATACAATTAATAATTTAATACAATCAGGAAGGTAAATCAAATAACACATAAATGTATGCATGGTCCTAAATGTGTGCAAGGCGGCCTATTATTTGAAAACAACCCAAAGGTAAACTTTATCCACCACTAGCCAGGTGCATTTTTTTGAATGTGGGCTTCAATGCTGTTTCAATTAATGTGAGTTTCAAGGGCAGAGATGTTTTAATGCTGTCTTTTTTCATTGTGACATTGTATTGCTTTGTTTAGCAAATGTCTTATCAGTGTTTCTGCTATAAAATTTGAAATAAAAGTTTTAAATTAAATCTAAATAATCATTGTAGAAGTAAAGCAGAAAACAGTATGCACACTGAGAAATTTGAATAGTGTTTATGGTAACTGGGGAGAAATAGCCAAGTAATGGGACTTTGGAATAACTGGGGGGATGTGTATAGGGGGTCTGATCCATTAACCTGCCTAGGGCCCTGTTTGACCATGATCCAGCTCTGTATGCATCTAAGCATCCAGCTGTTTACTTGCTGGTTAAGTGTGGTGATGCACATTTCTGTGTATTCAGTGGATTTAACTGGTTTAGTGGGGATTTGAGTATTGCTAATGTATCACTTAAAAGTAGGTATTTTGATAGAAATTTCTAAAAGTACCTTGGGTGGAATGGATCTCTGGTTTCAATTTTATTTTGAAGGAGATGGCTTTGCTGTCAAACCTAACAAGTTATAAAGATATGCAAGAGATGGTCCAAGATGTTCCCATATTAGAAAGGACAAGATCCAATATGTTATTTCCCCTTAGAGGGTACTCTGTGCTTGTGCAGTTGTGGTAGTGTACATTTCCCAGTCTATAGTTGGCTAGTTTAGATCACCTAGGAAAATGGTATTGGCTTTAATACTGATTGACTCTAGTTCTTGTAGGCAGGCATCGTGATTTTCTTTTGTCAGAGAAAACATTCTACAGCTAGCTAATACATGTTATGTGACCTTTCTGATGGTTATTTGGACATGAAAAAGCTCTAGTGTATCGTGCTACTTTACCGGACATGTGTCTCTTCTAGATGAAGAATCCAACATTTCTTTCTTTTTTTCCCCTTCCTCCATTGTAGCTGGTGTAAACGTGTGGAAAGCATTATATAGTCCTGGAGTGCTCTCCATTATTTTAAACCATACCTCAGTCACAAACAGGATGATGTATTTGAGCTTCTCCACATTCAAACAATCACAGACAAAATCCCATACCACTTTCATGCAAGCTATAGGTCTCCATCTATTACCCAAGAAACCCATAATACATATTTAAGCTTATGGAAACACTCGCCATCCAATTCAATACCATATTCATGGGCAACTTTAATTATCTGACTATTAGCTTGGAATCATATACCACACCAAACATGCAGGTAGAGAAATTCCTAGATTTTGTAAAACTTTGTAAATACAAACTCCCTGGACCAGTTTGTTAATACACTGACCAGGGGCATAAATCTACTGGATCTAGTCCTCATTAATTTGGGAGTGTGCTGCACACCCCCTAGTATAATGCCCTCTTTATTAAGGTCAGACCACAAAACGGTCACTTTAAATTAAAAATAAAACATGGAACCCCAGTTAACCCTGAAATGTTCAGGAACCAGTCTACAGTGAACTTCCTACTAGTATGTGATAACCTAGCAAAATTTCACCCCCCCCCCCCCATAATCCCTGAGAACACTGTTACCTATGCAGAGCTGTTGACAGAAAACTTATACAAGCATATTAATAGCTGCATAGCTGTACCCATCAGGAATAAGTACAGAACTAACTCAAAAAACA
The DNA here is from genome assembly GCF_019279795.1 of Protopterus annectens. NCBI lineage: Eukaryota > Metazoa > Chordata > Ceratodontiformes > Protopteridae > Protopterus > Protopterus annectens. The sequence goes on along the minus strand of NC_056728.1, from coordinate 1,217,038,793 downwards.
AGCCACCCTGGTGGAATCACAATACAAATAGGCTGTTAACAGAAGGACGGACATCTTGACAAAAATTAGGAGGTCTAGAACCCAACAGTATAGAAGCACTCTTTTCAAACTAAAAAAATACTCATAGGAGAAATAAAGTCTATTAAAGCCAAATCTGAGGTAAATTTGGCTTTCCAGGCCAAAGACAACCACAAGGCATTCTTTAGCTAATTGTTAATGGAGCAACCTATACTGAGCTAGATGATACAGCAAACTTACTGGCAGACAAATTCAGCACTAACTTTATCCCTCTCTCCCCCTCAACCTCACGTTAGGAAACACCATCAAATATAACTCCCACTACTATCATTAGGGAACAAGTCCTGAATGGTCTCTCAAAGGCCAAGAGCACTGTATCAATGATCTCCGACAATATCCCAGGATACCTTCTAAATAGCATGAAACATGATCCATCTGGGTCTCTGGAATTGCTATTTATCTATAGCCTCCAAACAGGCTTCATGGCTCATAAATAAAGAAGAGCAACAATTATCCCTCTACACAAAGGTGTGTCATCTACAGACCCTGGAAATGGCAGACCCATAAGTCTCACTAGTTTCATATACATACCCATGGAGAGAATTATTATGGAAATGATTAGTAATGACATAGGAAACCTCCACATACTGGCCCAACCCAAGGTGGCTTCATGCCTACTTAACCTAGTAGGATTCTTTGAGAAGGTCACCAAAGCAGCAATACAAGTGCACAATTGTTCACACTGCCTACCTTGACCTGGCCAAGGAATATAACACAATACCTCACCTGGGCATTGTTGATAAACACAAGAGGCTAGGTATAAACCTTTATGTCACCCAGTGGATAGCCAGCTGACTCACAGGCAGGACCCAGGAAGTTAGAATTGGGGAAAGTCCATCTCTACAAAGAGACCAGTCACAAGCAGAGTCTCACAGGAATTGGTCTTGGAACCTCTCCTTTTTAACATTTACTTCTCTGAAATCAAGGCCAATGTCAAGGACCTCTGACTGACCAAATTTGCAAACTATTGCAAATTATAAGCAATTATAGAATCCCTCACTGACACTAATGTCTCCAGAACGGGCTGACACAGACAAATAAGTTGTGTCATAGACATGGAATAAAACTAAATGCCAAAAAAATGCATAACAGTATCTTTCAGGAAGCCATCCACCCCTGCTAACTATCATAGTGACAATACACCCCAAGAGTTTACCCAGTAGTCAGGGACTCAAGGACACACATTGACAGTAATCTAGCCTTTGACTATCACATGTCTACAGCAGTGAGAGAATCATTCTGTGCTGTGCATTTTATAAAAAAATGTATGGCATCTAGATCCAAGGAGGTCATTGTTCCACTATATTCACATTCATCAGACCTATCATTGATTGTAATGCCCTCTTTGGTATGTACATAACCATGCACTTCCAACATTTGGAATGTCCACAGATGTTCCTCACTAAAAGACTTCAAGGATTAAGTGACATGTTCTGTGCAGACCACTTCAAAGCTATGTCCCTGAATTCTATCTCCTACAGGCTGTTGAGGGGAAATCTATGTCTGATATGCAAGGCATTGTTGGGCCCCAATCTGATGGATCTCCTGCATATCTGTAAAACAAACAGTACTGCAATTACCCTTTCTAAAGACTTAAACCTTTCTGTTGATATAAATAGGACCTATTGGAGAGACAGGTATGTACCCAGAGATCATCCCTTCTCTGGAACAGGCTTCCCATACATATGAAGCAGAGTTCCTCCCTAACCCAATTCAGTTGTAACTTGGACAATTGAATGGGCAATAGGAAATACATCCCTGGTTTGTCACCTTTGTCTCTAATGGATACAGGCAACCTGCAAATGGTTCATCACCCAGGCCCCATCTTGAAAATATTTAATTTCCCAAGCCCTTGCTTACATTTATCATGGGTATTAGAAATTTGGGATGCATGCCTAGGCTTAAAAAGTCCCTAGTGATCTTTAGCCTATTACACACCTATGAACCTGTAAACCAATCAACTACACAGGTGTCAATATACTACAGGAAGAGAAGTGTTTGTAGGGAGTGGAGTTTTTTGTTTAGGCTCCTAGCATTGAGTAGTTACACCTTAATATTTTCCTTTGCACGTTTTGTCATGTTGTTAGGTTTATCAGACTGGCATTGCCTAAAAATGCACTATGTGCATGGACAATGTCTTTGCTAATAAATGAAACCTTAGAGGAAAAGATGCAGGCCATCTTTGGCAAAGCAACATGATCTGTTGATCATATCCTCCCAGGCTGACAAATAGTGGATCCCCTTTGAATGACACAAAAAAATAAACCAATTAATGAAGTCAAATATTTTTTGCTTATATTTTGACATAATTTTTGGCGAAGGTGTGATGCTGATCTAGGCTCATATCTGCCTTAGATGCACAGCCTGAGAGCTTCATCATGTCTCTCTTCATATAGTCCAGGGAGGTACACCTGAAATTATTGACACCCAGCATGAACTATGACAGAGTCACACTGATACTTGTTGATCAAGGACTTGACCACATGTGTGATCTGATGTATCCTGACACTAGACAAGCAAATAACTGACACTCTTTCTTTGCTCAGACTGGTAAGAGGCACATCTGTATGTGTTACAGTGGCGTAACCTATAACAAGAATGTTTAGTTGGGTCGATGGCTACCGTATGGGTTCAGCATCTGCGACTTTGGAACTCCTTGTGCTATGTGAGGAGTTATGCTTAATGTGCTGAATATGCTATGTGCCTTTCTTGTATTTTGGAGGTCTTTAAGACTCAGATAAGCTAATCTTTAGAACTTCAGCATATGATGGATTATGCGGATTGGGAAAACTGTGGAGAGGTATGATGTGCGGGGCACTGTTGTTGATTGTGCTGTCTGTGATTACTGTATGTGAGATTTTTGCCTTCAAGGATATTATATCTCTCATACATTGTGTTATGCTGTTTGAGTCATAGATGGTCATTAGACAGCATGAGACAGTTCTTACACTGCCTCAAGATACCCATTTCAATCAGGTTCACTACAGAAGTTTTTGGGAAGTACTGGTACATGATACTGACAGGAATGACTCTGGGTGCTAGGGTACTATAACTGACTGACACTTTGCTTGTTTAGGGTAATGTTTGGGTGGACTTGCTACTAAGTAACTAGCTTGGAATCCTTCTTCTGCCACCAGCAAGAACCAGTTAGCTAATTAAAGTAAAACAAACTCACTAATTTGGTACTAATATCAGTGCAAGCAGTATCAGTACACTCAATAGCAAGCAATTTTATCAAAGCTCTTTTAGCCTGTTGCTTTGTTTAAGGGGAGGGAATTTGCAAAATGATGAGCTTATTGTTAGTAATCAATAAATGGGGAAGAGAGGGGATTATGTTGTCAAATTAACGTAAGAGACAGGCAACAGCAAATACAGTGAGTTTAAAAACACAATGACAGCAGGATTTTGGGCCACTGCAGCAAATTCTTGAATATTCAATAAATACAGTATTCAACAAAATTACATTGTATAAAAATCATTTGCATGCCATTTAGTTTATTGTGATAAACTGTCAACCTGCTTAACACTCTAACAGCTAAATTCAATAAAACATACATAGTTCATTTCTACTGTGTGCACATCACACAGTTATGAACAAGCAGAAGCACAGTGTTTTAGATACAGAAAACACAGTGTATAGGTGCACACCACCACGCAAACAAGGTAAACACCATGGCATGCTAATTACAGCATAAGCAGCTGAATAGTATAATAATCAATCAATCCAAAATGGAGGAACTATTCAATAAGCAATAATGCAACTGTATAAGCTCAGTGCTGGTTTTCCCTGTGAATTCTAAACCTTACTGGAGTACAGTCACTGAAAGGAGTTAACACAGAAAGAATGTTAGAGGTTGCTGTTACTTTAATTCATTTGTATGTGTAACAGGCTGAAGTGTATGCTACCAAGGCCAAGAAGGAGAAGAGTTTTCAGGCCCTGTCTTATCACAACCTATATGATGTGGAGACACAGTACAGGTAGTCTGCAACCTTTATCCTTCTCATCTCAGAGCCAGGGCCAACCAAGGGGAACCCATTCCAGTGGAGATAAAGGTATGTGTAGCACTTAAACTCGTAGCTACAGGTACCTTTCAGAGACCAACACAGGACATGCTGAGGGTGTCACAGCCATCAGCATCCAGGATCCTACATCAATTCCTGAATGCTATGCTCCAACATGCCAGTGACCCCAAATGTTTTCCCTGTACTGCTGAGGAGAGGGCCAGAAATATGCAGGAGTTCTACCATTTATCACATTACCCTGAAGCACTGGGTGCCATAGATTGTACACATATAGAAATTAAGGCGCTGCCCTGGGAACAGGGTAGGCTCTACATAAACAGAAATGGGTTCCACTCTATTAATTGCCAAGTCGTGTGTAATGCCAATGGAATCATCTTGAATGTGTTTGCTGGCAAGCCAGCCAGCTACCATGGCTGACATATCTGGCATACCTCCCAAATGTAACAGATGTTTGCAGGGGGGTATTCTGTGGGGTAATTTACTGGGGTATGCAGGTTATGCACTGGAACCATGGTTGATGACACCTATCAGAAATATGCACAAACACACACACGCGCACACACCCACACACACACACACACAGACACACACACACACACACACACACACACACACACACACACACACACACACACACACACACACACTGAAGAATGTTATAATGAGGCATATATTCAAACCAGAAATATCATAGAGCACGTGTTTGGGTTTCTGAAGTCATGATTCTGGTGCCTAGATACATCTGGGGGAGCCCTGTCATACAATCCATGGACATGTATTAAAATATTCACAAACAGCTTCAGCAGGATCAGCCAAGGTGAAGGAGCACATATCCCACCACCAAAGCCAAGGTCATCACAGCCACACGCAGATGAGGAGTCAAAGGGGAATTACTAGCTGCTGTGGGTCTAGGCAGATGTAGGCATGCTCAATATGCCCTCGCATTGGCTAAGACAGAACACATAACACACTCACTCACTGCCTAAGTGCCTAAAACATTTCTCCTACGTACATACTTATACTAACATTGATGCCAGGCAACTCTCACAACCTTTACCTCCCCATGTATTGGCTGTGTACTGCTTGCATCAGACAGAGTCAGCCCTGAACTAAAACTGTGGCAACCGCAGCATTTACAAGGTAAGTCTTGAACCTGGAGTGTATTGTGTAATAATATGAATGAGTGGCATATCCTTGTATTTCATTACTCGGTACTGTAAGCAAGCAAAAGGTGAGAGAGTTGTACAGAAATGACTTTAGCATGTGACAGCAGAAACATATTTGGCTTATATGTGTCCATTATTTAGGAGGAGATCCTAGGCATTAAAGATTCACACAGTCATACCACTCAAAAGAACTGATGATCACTGCATGTCAACAGTTTAGCACCATACTTTTGTACTGGAAAATCATTAAAGACAGAAGTTATAAAGTAATGATGCACATTGCAGTTTCAGACTTCTGCTGATACACTGACATCAGATGGTAGAGGTCCCACACTTCCACCATCAGGATTACCCATGATAAAGACGGCACAGTGGTGCAGCAGTAGCATTGTTGCCTCACAGCAAGAGGTTCTTCAGTTTGATTCTCAGCTGAGGTGCCTTTTGTGTGGAATCTGTATGTCCTCCCTGTCTGCATTTGTGTGGGTTTTCCTCTGGGAGCTCCTGTTTTCTCCCATGCCATAGAGACATACGTCTAGAGCATTCTTCCCAGGCCTCTGCTGAAAATTGGCTTTGTTCCAAGTTGGACTTTCCCAGTAAACAAATGTTAAATAAATAAAAGAGCAACACAAACAGGAAAAAAATAATACCTACACTATTATAGTCCAATATATGCTAGCAAACTAACAGTGGTGGCACTCTTACAGACAGTACAGCAATATACCCACTGGTCCTGACATCAACGTCATACACAAAAATATTTCTTTAAATTGCTCAGCAGTACTAACATAAAAATATTTGGCTTCCTATCTGCAGAAGAGGTTCGCCACTGCAAGCCAGATGGTTCTGGAAGAAGGTAAGCAAAATATAAGGGCAACATCATCACAATTAATTGTAACACATGGATAATACTTTTACCCCGTTTATATGTGCATTAACTATACTTTCAGCAAGAACTTGGCTGACAATTCCAACTTAAGCTTATCAATCAGAATGTGCTGTTAGCTGTAGCAATCTTCAATCCACCCCAAAAAGTCTTGTAACACAAAAGTAATTTATTGATTCCAATTGTTTTACTACACAACAGTATTAAACAGTTCACATACCAAAGTCTACGTGGAAGCTCCTCCCGGGACATGCTTGTTGTTCTTGAAACTGTTGCATGAATTAATTTCAATTGTTTTACTATACAACAGTATTCAACAGTTGAGATACCAATGCCTACCTGGAAGCTCTTCCCAGGACATGCTTGCTGTCACTGAAACTGTTGTACCAACATCCAGTAGATGCTGTTCTGCACTTTCCTGGGAGCCGTCTGGATCTCTGACAGTAGACAGGAACTCTTCATTTGGTGTTACATGCAGGCCTTCCCCCAGTACCCATTCTGTCTTGGCTCACTGCAGCTATTCTCCTCCATGCAGATGTTATCATGTCAGTGGCCCTATGGCGCACCTGCTCACATGTCCTGCCATGGCCACCCATGACATTCACATTATCCACAATGTGTGCCATATCACCCCATCCCCTTTCAAGCAGGAAGGCACCCATACCTCTCAACTGTACAGATTTTCACAGAATGTCCAGAGTTTTGCCTCATATTTCTGGTCTGTTCTTCACAAAATTGTGGTTTTCTGGCAAATTGGTGGCAAATCATTAAAGATTGAAGTTAGAAAATAATGACAGACATTTGAGTTTCAGAATTCATACCCTTCAGAAAATTAATGCTAATACAAAACTTGCTATTCTATCAACTTTCTAAGCTTATAAGAACAATATTTAAAAATTGTCCCTATTTTTGGGTCTTTGTCCCACTTTTACTTATGGCTTTGACCAGATTTCTTGCTCTAAGAGGTTGAGAGGTATGAAGGCACCATATTGCCTAAAAGCATGTACTATCACTTGATTTTCAGCATCAGTGAAGGGTGGATTCCAAGGATTGACATGCCTGGGTGGCATACTCCTAGGTGTCCTAGAATTCACCAGCAGGATAATACACATAAGTATCACATAACTACAAAGTAACTGCTCCCAGATAAAACAGAAAAGGTAAAATTTTACTATTACCCACTAGAGAAACATAAAACAGTCTAGAGATGTAAAATACTAACATCAGCCTGGATGCAAAAAACAGAAAGTAGCAATACCAACGTATCCTTGTTTGTACCATGACAAAAACACAGCTTTGCCCCCAACAAATAACAGACAAATTACACATTTTGCTAAAAAATCATCTTTGAAATGCTAAAAGTGCTATCAAATTAACTGTTCCTGAAACATTTATACATATTTATCACAGAGCATTCCATTTTAAGGTATTGGTAATCATGTATATGTGTGTGAAATGCCTTGACAAATATGCCCATGCCATCAGTATACTTCTAACAAATACATACAGATAAAAGTGTGAAAACCTTTTCTTCAGATTTTTCTTAATAACAGTCCAGCAGTATGTAGCCGACAAAATGCAAGCATACCTTCTGAAGTTCAGTAATCATCTGTGCAGATATATCCCAAAGTAATAGTGTATGGTCAGTGTTCTCCACATAAACAAGTCTCCTCACCTTCAGTTTGCCTAGCTGCATGGTTGCCTTTGTATATGGTGTAGATTCAGGGCTATTAGCATGGTGAAGATGTAAAAGAGGTATGAACTAATTAGAATAGCTGAATCCCAAATACTTGGATCCATGTAAACATAGTGCAGGCATTCCCTCAGTGTTTGTTTTTAATGGATTGCAATGGTGAATGATTACTTTTTGGGAGAAAACTAAGGTTAGTCATACTCGGTGGGCATACTCTTTGCCACATAATTCTAAGACTGTGGCTTTAGTATGAGCCAGAATCTAAAGCCCCATCTCAATAGTACATGATTGGAGGGTTATCTGGTGCGAAATATTGGTCCTTTTCATAGAAGCTTCTCATCAGAGCTGTAGCTCAAGTGAGAAGCTTCTATGAGAAGGACCACCAGGTAAGCCTTCAATCATGTATTTTCTGGGAGAAGGAAAAGGCAACAGAACTGAAGGCTGCCTTACATCCAGTGGGTGTGTCAACTTAGATCTACAAAGTGTTAGATGCAAGGTTGGAAATGTTAAGTAAGCAGCACACAATTCACATGTTGTGTTCATTGACATCCAGCCTGCCCTTCATTGTTGCCAATTAATATCCTTATACCTTTTATGGCCAATGATATAGAATGACTTACAGAATGCATGTCTCAAAATACTGGTCAGATAAGTGAAGAATGACCAACAAACACAGAGAGGTAAGACAGAGCTGTATATTTGCAAGCAATAATCATAACAGGTTTTGTGATCACATTCAAAAATAATAAATATACACTTAACAGTTATATGGTTTGATATTACTATATATGATGCTGCAGTTGGTTGTGCGTAGAATGATTTCAGGTTAATGCTGCAAAATTGTTTGTGTGGCAAAGAGGGATAAGGCACCCCTCTTGTGTTCTGAAGGTTCATTGGAGTAGGAGTTCAAATCCAGATTTATGTAGATATATCTTATGTGAATCATCATTTTCTAGTATGTATATCATATATTGATTTTCCTCATTTCAAGTACTTGTCCCTTTTTTCTTTTTTCCTTTTTCTGTCTTTTTTAATGTTATTTATTAATTAATTTATTTATTTTGGGGCCAGTGTTTGCACGATGTGGCACTTAGTGCAATCATGGAAATGGAGGAAATGAATAACAGGTTTGGCTGTGCTTATCTCATTTGTGTGAAGCATATCAGTGCATAAACTGCACAACTGGACCACCCAGGAAGCAGACAGAACACCTGCAGACAGGACCCAGACAGCCAAAAATAGAAACCTGATACATTCAATTAGTTCTATTGGGCATCATGCAAACCCACTAAGTAGCATGGAACGGCAGTTAGAGAGACCTTAAGAATGATTAGCAAATTAGAGAATATCATGTAACCTAGTCCTGTGGCAGCAGGTGTAAGTGTAGGGCTGGAGAACAGATAGTCTTCAGTTCTAGTACAGGGTGTGCAACCTTAGTTTACTGCTGTGGCATTGCATCTTCCCTGTTTCAGAAAGTAGAACTGAAACATAGACAAGTGTTATTTCAATTTTTTTGAGGCAACAGTTGCAAGTTTAAGACTGCCATACACATGGTCCTGGGCTCGAATACAGGGTATTCTGTGCACTTTTACTGTTGTTCCACTTCCCATTATATTCACTCTTACTTATAACACTTTAGACAGTGGAGCTGATATTAATTATATGCATGAAGGATGACAAACTATTATTGTGTTATCAGATGTATGACTGAGGGTATACTGTGCACTATATTTCTGTAAGTATAATTCTGCTATCTGGACTTGCATGACCTTCACATTTGCCTAAGACACATATGTACCTGCCTCTATATCAAATAATCTTGTGAGGTCACACACATACGTGTGCAACAGCTCATACTGTTACCTGTTTTTATGTATGATTATTGACCACGCTTGAGCAGCACTTCACTGTGGCAAAGATGGAAAATCAATGCTGTGGAAAAAAATGTTTTGTAACTTATACCAAGGTTTGAATCCCACAGTGTAAAAATAAATTTTCTCAGTGTATAAAGGTAAAAGCAAATGTGTCAGGTCATTACATTTATACCCCCAGTGCTTGTCTGCAAACCTAACTCACCCAACAATTACCTTCCAGTTTCCAATAATATTTCCAGGCTACATTGTTATACACCCCTCAAACTAAAGCCAAGTGTCAGATTAACCTTCAATTTGCAATTATTTAATTCCTCACTGCTTGGTACTGGTGCTCTCTGCTTACTATTCTGCAAATGAGACATTCGGGTGTGCGCACTCCAGTAAATGCAATAACTGGAAATGACAGGAAAATATCAGTCCCCATTGCTCTAGGTCTACTGGTAGACATAGCTGGCATTAGTGGGGAAGGTGCCAGGTTTAGGGTACAGAGGTGGGGTGTCCAGGAGTCCAATATATTTATTGGACTCCTAGTAAAGCACCATAGACAAATATTTCTGAAGGGGCACTATTCTGGCTCGAAGTACAAGTCTGAGGCATGGAATAGTTGAGCCCAGGCTGTATCCAATACACATTATACCCTCAGTTATACATCTGATAACACAATAACAGTGTCTCATCCCTCATACATATAATTTAATATCAGTTCAGCACACTGGAGAGCAATATATGCATCACTTTAATGACCTACAGAGAAAGATGGATACTTTAAACTGTTTGTTGGAGGAATTTAGGACTGTGGACATCCCACAGCTGTGTAAGTATCAAATAAAGTGAGTACTTGTAAAACCTAGAAAGCTTAATATAGGCATGACACCTATGCATAATGGTCTGCTGTTCTTTTCTGTTTTTCCCCAGCTGCCAGTGATCTGGAGTTCAATGTCCGGGCCAATGGGGCTAGAGTGGAGAGATTGAGGGAAGTGGTATGTATGCATCAGCAAAAAGTATTATTGTAGCATTAAAAGTTAAAGGTAGCTTTTTTGGTATTTTATAGAGTTGTATCAAATTAAGCATGCATATCCCAACTGTAAAAGCAAGCATGTATGCATTAGTCTGTAGCTCAAACCAGTTGTAAGAATCCAATATTAAACTTTAATCAGAGGGTGTGGGTTTAAATACCACAATTCACAGCTATACAATACTGTTATTTCTTCAATAATATTTATACTAAATTAAAAACTCTATACCAGTAGCACAAATGCCCTGCTTTAAAGTGTAATCTGTATAATTGGAACATGCATATGTGCAATATATGCAAACTTTAAGGATTACTTTCATCAATCTGTAGTACAGTGTGTACCTGTTAGGAGGTATACTGAAATGTAAAATTTAATAGAGCTGCATAATTGTATTAATGCATTGCATGTTACATATGATGGTAATGATTTTATTTCTTTTTTTCTCTCTCACCCAAACCCTTATCTCTCTTTTTTATTTGATTTTATCATTGAAAATACATTTGTTTATTTTTTTTTTATTTTGATTATGTGTTGTCAAAATGCATCCATGTCATGTATGTGTACCACATCACCAAATGCTCCACAGCACAGTGAAGAAGGCCAGTCCCAGTGCATCAGCCTTCCCCCACTCCACTGGCTCCAGCACTAATACCCAGCACATCTGGGAGCCAACCTGGCAGTACTGTCTCTGCTGCGCCTGCACTATGCCCTCAGGTAGGTCTGCGTTGGAGGCTGGTCCAGTGGTACCCTCTGGGAGCAGTGGTAAAGGTGGTGATTTCATCTGTAGTGAGTTTCCAGAGATGGTGCATAATGTTGTCACCACACCATTGGTGCATGCTTATACCGGATGTAGAGGCTACTCTCCCTCATGTTCCTTAGGAGGAGGAGGAGACATCAGACATTCCAGCCAACAGCAGACTAAGGTGGCCATGATGACAGTCCAGTGGGCAAGGACTTGATTCTCGCTGCCTCCAAGCTTGACAGACATGGTCCTGGGTTGTCTCCATCCTCACCACAATTATGGTGTCCCCCAACCTTTTTCTTTCCATCAGCATATCTGTCTCTTGTTTGTCATGTCTGTCTGCAATTGCTTCCTCATATAGCCATATTACCTGATCCAGACATAGCTATGTCCCTTCCCCAACATTCTTCTCGCAAATAAAAAAAAAAAAATGGGCACTTGAAAAAAAATCATCTCATACATAGCTCTACATTTCATGCACATGCCTTCTTGACACACTTGATTCAGTCCAATTGGCTTTACAACATGATTGCGTTGTGGTCACCACTCTCTATGGAGATGATAGTTCAAATTCAGTTAATATTATGTACATATGTTCAATTTACATTGTTAAAGAAATGGAGATCTATGGTTCTTTCGTACCACTCTCCTCTACATTCCTGTCCTGGTTTCCCTTTGTTCTTCCCCCTGCTTGCTTCCCATTTCACCACTATCCTATCTATCCCATTTTCACCACTTTAATCTAGTCAAAAATGATAGAATCACACACAACACACATAAGTAGCAGAAAAAGCAATGGATCCCTTCAATTTTTGGGTACCATGTTTGGGCAGAGGTGCACATTGCCCATCAATGTGCAACAACAGTGAGTGGCAGCAAACTGCTGCAGTTACCTCTGCATAATGCCACTTAACACTGCTGCCCCATGCCAAAATACACAAAAACACCTGTAATGCAAAGAATTCATGTCATTGCATTATCAATGTTTAATTAAAAGCATTTAACAGTAATAGATACACCTGTGTCATCTGGGCTCAGAAAGACATGTGTCAGTGCATTTTCATGTGTTACGACAGAGTTAGTTAAGCAGCAGGTCTGTTAGGTAGAGTCAGTACTGTCAGAATTTAGCAATGCAGCTTGCATTTGCACAATGCTTAGCTACACACAAACGTGTATCTCGCATGCACATGCACTTTGCCAGCCATCAGGCAAACCTGCTGCTCCCTGAGCCATGGAAAAATAAATATGATTATGTATTATTGCTGTTGACTATCCACTTCCTGTCTATGACATGAAATTACATGTAGAAACATAAACTAAAGGCCCTATCTAACAATATGTCACATACTTATGCTACAGACATGTGTTGCCTCCCCCCAAACACTACGACCCTGGTGTCTCAGTACTTTTTCCACACTCTCTCAGTACTTTTTCCACACATATATTACTTACAGTACAGGAAATAATACCAAATGTTGTGCAATATGCAATGCACATCAATATGGTAACATGCAGAACTACAACTATTGACCCATAGGCCTAACAAACTTTATCTGCAAGGCTAGGGAAGGAATCAGAATGGACCTTATCTACAGGGACGTAGGTAACCATCAACACATTTGGCCCAATCCAATTTGTTTTTGTCAAGGGTAGATCTTGCTTGTTACACCTTGTGGACTTCTTTGATGCTGACCTCAAAGACCTGAATAAGGATAACAAGACATATTGCCTACATTGGGTCATCCAAGATCTTTGACTCTATCCCCATTCATGTCTCATAGAGAAAATCTCCCATCTGGGAATTAAGCCTTACATTACTAGATGGATAGTTGACCCACTCACTGACAGAACACACACTGTCAAAGTTGAGGACTGCACCTCCACCACTAGATCACTTACTAGTGGAATATCCCAAGGATTTGTGCTGGACTCTCAACTGTTTGGAAACTGTTTCTTTGAAGCACAGGCAACAGTAGATGGTCTGTGGTTTACCAAGTTTGCAGATGACTGTTAAATGGACATACTCATATAGAGTCCCCAATAATGTTAACATATTGCAGAAGGGGCTGACATAGACAAATTATTACTTCCAAACTGATTGACTGAACCTTAAAGCAAACAATGTTTCATTATCCGTAAAAAGCAGCTGGAGAGCTATGTACCATTCCACTGAACAAATGTTAAAAGCAACAAAAAGATCACACAAATTCCTGGTTTATTCAATGCTCAATGCAAAATAACCAAATCACTGTTGACCTAGGTTTCTTCCACTTTATCAGGACTTCATCAGAACAATGAAACTCCCTGAAGATGACAATTTAAATACCCACCCAATACATCAATTAACTCATTAAATATATATATAATTGACTATTTACTACTTAAAATGACAGTGCAAAATTTATACATATACTATATACCTAAGACAATGTATTTCTCTACCAAAAATATCAAGTAAAAACTCATGTTAAAACAATTTTGTAAAGCAATTTTCATAAAAAATATTTTATAAAAGCATATAAACATAAATATGTATGCATGTATATTACAAAACATATTAGCTCAAAAAACAATAACATATATTATATATTGAAACCTATGACCATTATGCACTACCTCCTGTCCAAAATATGTCTTAATTTTAAAATAGGGGCTCTGCTAATACTGTTGTTGATACCAGGGTAATTTAATGCATCCAACCTTAGTTGCCATTGTAATTCACATATATCTAAATGGACGTCTAATACTTTACCCTGGATATCTTTTTTGATTTGTTGAATAACACAAAATTTAAAACTGTGATCTGCATATTCAACAATGTGCCTAGCCATTGCATTTGTATTCTTAAAATGCCTAATATCCAACACATGTTCTTTGACTCTTTCCTTAAATTGCCTTAAAGTTTTTCCCACATAAAATGCGGGACATGCTGTGCATTTCGCCAAATAGACCACATTCTGGGCATGACAGTCATAGTGTCCCCTAATCGGGATAAAACAATTGTTTACTATTATACTCCTACCTGTTTTCATTATGTATTTACATGCTGTGCATCTTCCACATTTAAAATTACCAATCCTTCTGCCACCGCTTGGTTGTGTATAATGTATCCCTTTTTCCAAAATCTCTTTGAAAGATTTATCCCTTCGGAACACAAAATTGGGCATAACACCCATCTTTTTTTACTGTACTTTTATCCAGCTGTAATAAACCCCAGTTTTTCCTCACCACCCACTTAAACCAATCAACATCCTGGTTAAAGGTGGAACCAAACATTAATCTGGTAGACAAACTGTTTTTCTAATTTTGATTAATCAAATTATCATCATCATTGCTAAGACCACCAGTTAAAATGGCCTTGTAAATGCCATTTTCTCTTTTACTCATAATTTCATCCTTAATACTAATACATAAAATCTCAGGGTAACCCCTTCTGAGAAACATCCCAATAATAAAACCCAACTCATCAATAAACTATTTTTCATCACTCACCATCCTGGCCGCCCTCACCATTTGACCCTTAACAATAGATTTTTTCTGGTGTTGAGGGGTGCCAGCTGTCGTAATCTAAATATGAGGTGGAAAAGGTTGTTTTCCTATATATACTGGATCTCATACACTTCAATTCTCTGTCTATTCTTAGTTTAACATCTAGATAGGTAATCAAGTCTGCACTATACTCATGCGTGAATTTTAAAAAAATCAACAATATTATTAATATAATCCACAAATAACTTGAGCTGTTTCCTATCACCCTCGCAAACGATAAAAATATCATCCAAGAAGCGTGTATATAGCCTGATATATTTGTTAAAGACACTGGAAAAAACATACTCCTGCTCCCAGAAGGACATTATATAATTAGCATAAATGGGGGCACAAGTGGCCCCCATAGCCACTCCAGTGACTTGTTTATAAAAATGTCCTTCAAACTACAGGAAGTTGTTAAACAACACTGCTTCCATCAGTGTAACAAATACATTCACCTGGCCTTGATTGTACAAACCTGTTTTTATCAGTTGACTTTCCAACCAGGTAATCCAATCTCATGAGGGATAACCGAAAAGAGATTACATACATCTATAGTAAGTAGCAAGGTATCTTCAGTGATAGATAATACATTTAACTTCTCCAAAAAATTCCAAGAATCTTTGGTTATATATGTAAAGGCTTTTAAACCTCTTTGCATATAATGATCCAAAAACTGACTGATGAAACATGTTTTACTTCTTTTCCCATCAACTATAGGTCTAAATTTAACATTATCAAGGCCTTTATGCAATTTAGGGATTCCAAATATTCCACTAATTACTGGGTTAGAATTTCTCAAAAACTCACTCTCTGCTTCAGTAATTTGTCCCTGAAACAACATATCGTCTATCATCATATCAATTTTTTGATAAGCCACATTAATTTCATTAATGACACTCTCCACATAATTATCCTCCATGAGCATACCCATCATACAGTCAATGTAATCATTCTTATCAATGACCACTGCCCCATTGCCTTTGTCAGGCTTCATTATTTGAATTTCTCTATTATCAGCCAATTCTTTTAATAAAGAATATTCACTACTTGACAAGTTACTAAACTTATTTCCCATATAATATATGTTATTGTTTTTTGAGCTTATGTGTTTTGTAACACACACATATGCATATTTATGTTTATATGCTTTTATAAAATATTTTTATGAAAATTGCTTTACAAAATTATTTTAACATGAGTTTTCACTTGATCTTGTTGGTAGAGAAATAGATTAATTGTTTTAGGTATATAGTATATGTATAAATTTAGCACTGTCATTTTAAGTAGTAAATAGTCAATTATGTATATTTAATGAGTTAATTGATGTATTGGGTGGGTATTTAAATTGTCATCCTCAGGGAGTTTCATTGTTTTGATGAAGTCCTGATTAAATGGATGAAACCTAGGTCAACAGTGTGTTTGGTAATTTGCATTGAGCATTGAATAAACCAGGAATTCGTGTGATCACCTTGTTGCTTTTATCATTTGTTCAGTGGAATGGTTCATAGCTCTCCAGCTGCTTTTTACTGTTTGTGAGTTGGAACTGGTTATTAGTTTTTGTCAATGCTTCATTATCCCCTTTGCCAAATAAGCACCCCTGCAAATTATGGTATATGTAGCACCTCTCTAAGCTCAAACACATTGTTTGGTGGCTTGGGAACACAAGTTGATAGCAATCTACACTTTTATCACTGTGTCCATAGTGGTGAGACATACATTCTGCATTGCTCACCTCATACATATAGATATCACATCCAAGACTACAGAGGTCATAGGTCTGCTGTACTCTACCCTTATCAGACCACTAATTGAGTACAATGCTCCCTTCTGTCTGTATCTCACAAGACATCTGCATCAATTGGAGAAAACACAGATAATCCAGGGCCTCCAAAACATGACATACATGGAAAGACTGAAAGATCTCGCAATGTACTTAGTGTCATGCAGGTTGCAAAGAGGGGACCTATGACTGACGGTCTCAGATCCTGCCCTTCTGGAAATACTGGACATCTGAAAATCAAATGGGAAAAAAATAACTTGCTCCAGGGTTCTCAACCTAGCCTGTGATATAAACAGAGCATGCTGGGAGACAGATATGTCCCTCAACGACTGACACTCCTTTGTAATAGGGTCCCACTGTATGTGTGGTGTGCCGCTTATGTAACGTACACAGTTCTGCATTCGGTGTACTTAGGTAGGGGTTCTGTTTTTATTGCATTCAACTGTGTGTGTGTGTGTGTGTGTGTGTGTGTGTGTGTGTGTGTGTATATGTCTAAACAGAAGAACAGAGGGGTGTATCCTACAATTACTGCTCCTGTGTCATAGATTGACAGTATTTTGATATTTAGAAATGCCTACACATCCATTTCATGCAGACCTCTCAACATCTTCGCTCCTATGTGGACTACTGATGTGATCTACTATAAAGTGATCTGCACTCTTTTAAAATACAAACTTGTGTTGTGGTGCTTACATAAAGTACTGGGTTCTGTATTTTTAGACAGGTAGGGGTTATATTCTCACCGCAGTCAACTAGGTGTGTATGTGTGTGCGTGTGCTCCTGCTTGACATTACAGAGAGCATTTTACACCAGCATGTGGACACTGTTGTCAGCATATTCTCCTCAACAGACACTACTGATATCATCGGCAATAGAGTTTTGTCTGAGACATTCCAAGCCAGGCTTGTGTCATGGCACTTGCAAACAGTATTGAGGTCTGTAGCCTGTACACTTAGATAGGTAGTGGTTCTATTCTCACTGCAGTCAACTAAATGTGTGAGTGTTTGTCTGTGTGTGTGTGTGTGTGTGTGTGTGTGTGTGTGTGTGTGTGTGTGTGTGTGTGCTCTTGCTTGACATTACAGAGAGCATTTTACACCAGTGTGTGGGGCACGATCATTACCATATTCTCCTCAACAGACTCTGCTGATATCATCAGCCATAATATTTTATCTGAGGCACTCCAGGTCAGGCTTGTATCATGGTACTTGTGTAAAGTATTGTGTTCTGTGGTCTGTGTATCTATATAGATAGGGTCCTATTCTCACTGCAGTTAACTGCGTGCGTGTGTGTGTGTGTGTGTGTGTGTGTGTGTGGATATGCAGTACTCTCACCAGAGCAGGGTCACAGACAAGCCTGGAGGCCAGGCAGGAGTCACCCCATCCTATACAAGACAGATTACATTGACATTCCTTTTAATCTATCCACATACATCATGGCATGGTTTGTAGGCCCTGTGTTTTCTTGATGAGAAAACCCTGTGGTCTCTCTAGATGCTGAATGTGTTTGGTAAGGTACATGCAAAAGAGAGCATTATACTCAATTAGTGTTCTGATGAGGCTTAAGTACAGCATTGTCATACAATCCTGAGATCTGAATATGATGGCATGACTCATGATGTGCACAACATAGGTTTTCAATACCAGTGTGGGCACTTGGTGGTCTAAGTTCAGATTGCTATCTACATGTGTTCCCAGTGCTTGCATCACTGGGTTTCAGCACAGCAGGACTGTTGGCAATGCAGTGATTAATTATTAACATGGAATATTACTTTTCAGATGGACAACATAAAAAAGATACATTTCTGAATTTATTTGTAGATCATGTGCTTTGTCAGCTATCATTTGTCTGTCTTTGCTCCTCCTGTACTATGTTATCATCATTGGTGGACTCAATGATTGTATCCAATATGCAAGAATCAGCAAAGTTGGTAAGCCAGGGGCCATATACTTTAGCCTGAACTGTTGAGAAATAGAGTCCAAACAGTGAAGGGCCAAGTAGAGATCTTTGAAGTTTGTAAATAGTGACAACTCTACTGGTACAGGTTGATCACCAAGTTTCACAGTATGTGTTCTGTTGCTGAGCCAATTGGTTACACATCTAGTGGATTAAGGTTAATCCCTAGCTGGGAGAGTTCCTCATTGACACCTGCATGGGGGATTGTCTCAAAACCATAGGTCAGAATTGGATATACAGTATGCACTGTCTTACCTTCATCCAGACAACATCACAGATCACCTATGGCATGACTCAGCACATATACCTTCCTGATACGGTTGAATACACACTTCAACACACCCTCCACATGGGCTATTTTCCCATAGAAGGGTGTACATCAACATGTATCCATCTGAGTTAGGGAGACAGCACCTGATGCATGCATGTATAGAGACATCCTGACTCTCCTCAACTGTGAAGTAGACCAACATATCATCATAGATCTCTTCTACATCGACACTAGTAATATTCCAGCTGTGTGCAACAGACCTGTGTCAGTTGTTAATGCTACATCATGTTCATTGCATCTGATAGATGTCCTCAAACATGTCACCAAGGACATGCATGATGACAACAATATCATCCTGTGGAACTTGACAAGGTCAAGACATTTGACACAAATCCACACTGAGGTATTCAATCAACACTATCATATGTGGCCATAAACAGCTATATCAACATGTGGGTAGACCATTGTATCACATACATGGCATCTCACTAGGTTGAAATGTGTGAAGTGACCTATATCTCAGCTCCAGTGATTAGGTCCATACATGAGGACTGTCTGTTACGCCTTTTTCTGTCCATTATTTCAGTGATGGACATCACAGATGACATACA
>NC_056728.1:1217007687-1217018672 GCF_019279795.1 Protopterus annectens | reverse complement strand
GGCCTGATGTGGTGTCTATGTCTGTGGAAGCTGTACAGGTGACTACTGTCATGCTATGACACAGTCATGATGTTCAACACATCTTATATGGTCGAATTAAGTGACACCTCCACAACCTGTGCACAGGCTTTTAGGATGTTCAGTGTTCCACATCAACTATATAACCATTCAACAAAGGCTATAGTTGGACCATGTGTGGACAATGTGCAACAGGGTGTATACACATCACATCTACTGTGTGGCTACATGTCTCTGGCCGTCCTCCATGGCCATGTGTGAACATGTGTTGGCCAAATGTTTGTGATGGCCGTCTCACATGTCTGTGTTGTCCCATATGACATACACCCATAGATGTCAGATACGTCACTGTCCACAGGGTTATGCAGACAAAGGGTTGTATGTTTGATATGTGGGGTATGTATTATGGGATAGTGAGACAATATTGGAGCCGGAACACTACATGTCTGGGACTTGTCAAATGGCACATCACAATGTGTGCACCCATTGCAGGGACATATTACACAATGGTGAATCCTGTGGGCTGCCCACATCCTAGCTCACTGTGTGGTACTGTTTGCATAAAACACATGTGTTGTTCAAATGTATGGTACATATGCCTACATTGAACAACACCTCCACCGTTGTATGCACAGCTGTCCACACATCTAGCAATGACAGATACTGTGGTTTCATGTTGGTGTTTCATTTAGTCTGAATATATTGCACATGGGTAGCCAGTGTGCTTGATGACAGATGCGACCTGTATATCGTGACTGGACCATACATTATGTGTACATGTGTTAACTGGCCACATGGTGAATAGATATATGGATTAACATGCCTGATACTGATAACTGTCTCACCTGCAATGGACTGATGTCTGTGCGGCACGCCAGAGGTACCTGTATAGGGGTGACACAGCGGTTTGAACATTATCCATGACTGTATGACAGCTACAGGGTGCACTGTGCATGTTAACACATTCGCCTGTACAATAACATATAGTATGCACATATGCACATACACAGGGTATCAAACTATAGTATGCAGCATGTGTGTAAACATACCTTGCATATGATGTTACATTACATATTGTACAGTGACACATGCAACTAAATGGGATATGATAGTCATATGTGCATTAGTGACTTACCAGGCAACTCCAGGCTCAGTGGTTGGGAGACACCCACCTCCACGATGGCAGCTACTGTTTGTGGATGTTGTTCTGAGGGTGTCCCCAGGCTGGCCAGTAGCTCCTCGGTGCATGTGAGTGGGGGCTGGGTTGGTGGCCCACCACCTGTTCCACCTTGTTCCCTGGTGATTGCATTAGCATGCTGTTTTGCATGTTGTATCAGGTCCGTGCAGTGTCTGCGCACCTGCTGGTTGGTGCAGCTATGGCCTCCCACATCATTAACCCTTCTGCATAGTTCCTGCCACAGGTCATCACACTGCTGGGCATGCTGTGGCACATGGCTGAACAACACCTCATAGTTATCATGGAGGTACGGGATGAGGGCATCATCCTCCTGGCGGCTATACGCTGGCAGGCGTGAACAAGGCATTATCTGGAAGACTTAATGATGGAGACAGGTCATAGTATCACAGAGATGTACAGAGATACATCTAGTACATATGAACAGTTATCTTTGCAAGTCATGACACTGACACGACTGACATGTTTGTGTCACACACATGTAACACCCGTTGTGCATTGGATATCATCACCATATATGTGTGTCACCTCATTACATTGCTCATACTAGATGTGAATGCTGTCTTGATGTGGCATGTCTGTTTGCCTGTACTGGTGTTCTTACCTATCAGCACATGCCTGGATGTGTCCACAGTAATGCTGCTGACCTTGATGCTGTGCATATGTCACATATCAACACATAAACTGCCTTAATGGACATGAGCAGTGACAATGCACACATGCGCACGGAAACTATTACTTGCATGTTGCACATGTGATACACATGGGACAATGGCTAGCCGGACGTTATTTGCAGGGATGGTTATCAACCATGGCATCTATGGGCAAGGTTTTCTAGCTCTATCCAACAGCCATTTTGCCACCGCCAAGTGCATCAGTGCCACATTACTGATCCAGACAGTTAATGATACATCTACCATGCGGTCATCGCACCATGTTTGACAGAGATGACATGTGCAGCTTTAATGGACAGGGTTGCATGGTATGGCAGGAGTATGTAACATGTATGGCACACAGATCTATCCAGCATGTGGTGATCATTGTAATAAGATGGTGGCTGTCCATGACGTATGTCTTTCAGATCAGGATATGTACATGTAGCATGTCCAACATCACAGTGTAGCACATGTCTTTATGCAAGGTAGCCAGCATGCTGCATAGTGGAGGTAAGGATTGTGAAGGCTGGTATCGCCCATCCACACATGGCCAATACCCCTGAAAGGTGATATGTGATCCGATATTGGTCACCTGAGTGCTGAGGATGCCTGTCCAATGATCTCCATGCTCATGGATGGCACCCTGTCATGATATGGGTGCCTCATATGACTACCTAATAGGCCTGGAGATGTCACCAGCTCAGGGAGGTGAACTTCACAGCACCATCCCTTACACACAGTGTCCATAATGTTGACCACTGCCTAGGTGGTAGTTAATGGGTACAGTGTTATTTCCCCCTAGCGGTGACAATGTTATTATCAGCTGTCAGATTGTGCACATATGTCACGCACCTCACCCGCAAAGCCCATTCTGTATGTTGTCCACAACACTGAGACAGCTATTGCTCCTAGGTCATGGCATTCACATCCTTACATACGCAGATGCCTCCCATTTGTCTGTGTGGTATGGGCTACAATGAGGGAGGAGTACAAAACATTAACCCTGTTTTACTGTAGATGCCTCTGGTGTGATATGCACATGTCACTCTGGCACCTTTTGTAATGTTGCTTCTGTCAACAGGCAACTGGTAGACCACTCCTGTGACATACAAAGGTACATCTAATTTACTCAGTGTAGCTGGAACACAGTATGGCTGATGTCCTATGACCTGTCACAGGTATGCTATGCAGTGTGAAATCATCCGTACTGTCATCTACATCTCTACTGCTAACATCTACGTTGACAATGGTTCATAGACCTGCAGACCATACTCAACAGGGTAATAGTGCAGTGCCTCCAATTATGACTGGCGTCTCCGCTTGTGGGTTGCAGTGGGTTTATATTATCCAACACCCTATCTGTATTGCATATTCATGCTCAGCACTTGTTCAGAACATGTAAGCACTTCATGAGGTACTTACTACTATAGCACACATTCCAACTCATTTCTTACAGGTAAACTGTATGTCCTTACATTTCCAGCTTGCTTACAGTACAACAGCTGTTGTACACACGTAACTCACATATCTTGTGAGACATGGTTGAATATACAGGCATGTCCAAGTGTTACTTACCAGTGTTATTGCCTGTCTATATGATGAATATGGCAAACATGAGGCAAAAGAGCAATTGTCTTATGTACACAGTCAATGCTCACCTCCCAACATATGACACTACAGCCTGTGGGAGATGCACATATGTAGCCATGCTGGGGGTAATGCTCTCACCAACCCAGACTGAACCTGACATTCATGTGGGGACGTTTAACATTTGCAACACACCCCATTCATCATATAGTCTCACTAGATCTCCTCCACCACAGGCCACACATAGTATGACTACAACATTTGCAGAACCTCTCCATACTCTCTGTGTAGGCAACAGAGGCAGCCCCCATCACCAAACACAACACCAATTACTTATAGCCCACAGACTCATGTGCACATCAACTACAGCCAATAGGGTGTCATAAACTACACAACACACCAGTCATAGGTGACTCTGTAGGCGGTCACACTGATGTCCCACTCAGCAGGCTACACAAGGTGATAGTCCCTTACATCTGGCTGTCGGGTTACAGGATCCGCAACATAACCTATGCACCCATGCCACACCTCACCAGGTATGATTTGACTGCCATTCTCCATGCTAGTGTGACTGCCTTGAGATGTAACTTCCTGGACTACATGCACAGGGACATGCAATAGCTCTCCGGTCTTGTAGCCCAGAAGGTATCGCCCAAGCCCTGAGAAGCATTCTGCATTCATCTAGAATGATACCATTGTACAACGACTGAATGTTTCACTTCAGCAGTTGCCTATGCGTCTGCTGTCATTCCACAGGCATCCAGTATCTGTCTGCTTTGAATGACATGGTCAACAAAACACGATGCTTTGGCACAGATAACCTGCATCTGTCAGCCCTGGGAGTACAGATAACATGTAAGGCTCTTGCTGCTCCTATACTGCCTGTCTTGGGCAGTTTCCAATAACATTCACTACCAGAACAGGAACAGGCAAGCAAAACCTGGGGTACTGTTAATCAATGCTTGACATCTTCATCTCTAACGCACTCAGGCGAGGCACTCCTTATAATGGACCACTTCGATATCTCTGCAGTGACTGGGACCTGCTTCTAGGCTCCGGAGAGCACACCTGCACTGGCAGGTTACACGCAGACCACACCTTTCAGTCATGTAACCTGGACCGGAACACCCACGGCAGAGGTGTGTCCATATTTCACAAGGATGTACACACCTCCAGGCTGGTTCCTTAGCACAATGCATCAGAGGTGATCCACATGCAATTAACTGTGGCCAGAACTGCTATACACATTGTAACTTGCTACAGATTCAACAACATACCCCACGGTTACTGGCCCTCATTTCTTGGTGTACTGGACAATAGGGTTCAGACAGGTACAATTGATGTGAGACTGACACAACCCCACACTTAACTGGGATGCCTACTCATGTACCAACACATTAGGCCAACGCTTTCTGGGATTCATAACCTCCACTCGGCTGGATCAACCCATACACACCACCACCAAGACCAACAATATCCTAGACATGGACATTACAAACATGTGACTGGTGTTCCACATCTTGGGTTATCCCCTCGTTGGTAGTTTCCGAACATATGCTAATCACCCTTGTTATCCACATCCCGGCACCACACCCTGCACAGAATACACAGTAGAAGATTTCTACAATGCCTACATCAGACGTCTTATGACAGCAGTAGTAAACGTCATGACACCCGTGCAGATGGACAATGCACTTACAAACGCTGAAACATACACCAGTGCACTTCATTAGCACTTACACGACTGCATGGATCATTCTACCCACCAGATAATGGACGCCACTCTGGGGGTCCGGTTCCATGCACATAATGTACAACAGAAGGTGGTGGCTGTTGCAAAGTGGAGTACAATCCCATGGGTGTGGTAGCTCACCGGTCAGCCGCAGTAGGAATCCAGGATCCCTTATCACATCTTCCAAAGCTAGCTACGTAAACATTACTGCAACACATTCCAAGGACTACCACAAAGCATTATGGAGGTATGTCAGTACTCAATGGCAATACCCACATCTGCTCTGACATACGACAGTTAGGCAGGAACATTACAGACAGACTGCTATTGGCAACATCCTGGCAGATAGGTTCAATGCTAACTTTACACCCTCTCACTCCCTACAGGGCCAAAATCCATACAGGAACAATGCAGAGTCCCTGTGGTCACAACTACACAGTTCCAACCTGCACTCTCTAAGGCCTGGAACACAGACTCCATGTGACCGTCCAACATCCCAGGCTGTGATTTACACAAACCTCAGAATGACATGGCTCCCCACTTGACCACCAGATTCGGTAATAGCCTTGTATCAGACATTGTGGCCCCTGAATGGCACACAGCAACAGTCATCACACTCCACACAGGAGGCACCACAATGAACCACAGGGACTATTGCCCTATATGCCTGACTGGACTGTTCTGCAAGGCTATGGGGCACATCATCATGGAAGTCATTCACAGAGACATTGGTGGCCTCCAGACCTTTGATGCCACCCAGGTTGGATTTGTTAGGGCCAGACCATGGCTCCTACACCTGGTGGACTCCTCTAATACAGTTACCAGGATAGTTGATAAGGGTAAGGGGGTCCACACAGCCTACATTGTCCTCTCATTGGCTTTCAGCACCGTTCTCCATTCTGGTATTAACAACATACACATCCGCCTGCACATCGACCCCTACGTCTCGGGATGTTATGTAAAGTGGCTCACGGACAGGACCCACACAATAAGGGTAGCATACCGTGGTACCTACAGTAATTCAGTTACACTTGGCGTACCACAGTCCTCAGTCATAGGGCCCCTCATGTTCGGTATATGCTTCTCTGAGGTACAGGCTAGCACAGAGGGACTTTCCCTGAATAGGTTTTCAGATGACTGCAAAGAAAGGAGCCATGATTGATCCACCAGCTGATACAGACACCCTCCATATGGTTGTCACTGTGACGGATACCTGATGTCAACAACATGGCCTCAAGCTACATAAACCAAGGTGTATAGCCATCCCCTTTGGATTACACCAATCACCCACTGACTGTCACATAGGTGGTAGTCCCCTACATACATGTGACATTATATGGGATCTTAGTACACACGTATATTGTATATAGCACCCACACCTTTGATAACCATATTGCCAATGTGGCGTGGATATCCTTCTACGTGGCCATCCTAATCTGTAATGGGTTTGTAGCTGGAACAAAGGCACCCATTGTACCTCTATACTCCTGATGTATGACACATGTTCAGGGGTACAACACCCCTTTTGGGGTGTACCTTACGGAACAGCAACACCTTTACATACCACAACATTAACACACCATGAGGATTATTGACCTCCGAAGGATGACGTATGCAGCACAACTACGGACACCACGACTGTACACATTTGCATACTGCATACTCAGGGGTGACCTCTGCTGAACATACAGAGCCCATGTCCACAACAATATTCATGGATATACTCCACATAAGCAACATAAGCAAATGCCACTGAGAGCAACATGCTCATGGATATGTGCACAAACGCAATGATGAGTGGGATGTGCTTGAGGGATACATTCCCGAACCAGACACTCACCATGCTTTGGAACATGATTCCTATGTACATCAAGCAGGGATACTCACTAGCACTCTTCATGAGATACCTCGATGGGTGGATGGGAGACACACATGTATGCCAGGGATCACTGAAGTGGCTGTACTGTACACAGGTCCAGGTAACACACTGCTCTGCTGTTCACAGACAGGACACTACCCTAGAGAGGTGCTGCCGGTGACAATACTGTTGTTGGGCTTACACATGGACTTGGCCAGACAGCATAGTACCTCACTATGAACCTGTGAAGCTATTACATGTCCTTTGTGCATGGATAATTGAATAGCTCTTCCATTTCAGTTAGCTATCATGTTGTTACAGTGTCCCGTGAATACAAGCCATATGTATCCTGTTATTGTGTATTCTACATGCCAATAAATGATACCCTTTGTTTGCATGATATAACAGTTATGCTGTGTAAAATATCTGACATATTTACACACAATACTGTACATTACACATATTTTAAACATTATCCCATAATGCAAAGCATACTTACACAGCAGAACCACCCTAGGCATGTTATTCTCATGATATGCCCTTACACATGCCTACTGTTTCAATATATCGACATATACTATCCCCTGCTATGGCACGTACATGTTGGACAAACCCTACCACTGATGGCGGGTGGTGTGGAATTGTTGTGTTTAAAGCCCTCATGTAGCATCCCTTATGGTGTATGAGATGTTTACCTTGTGGCCCACAGCAGGACACACAATTTCTACAAGCATTACTATGCTCAACAAGACATCACTAGATAATAACTTTTCCCACTTTATGCATTGCATACACTTTAATTACTACAAAACAGGCTCTACATATACTGACATACTGAGTGTTTTACATACCTTGTTTCCGAGTCTTCGTAAAATATCTCTCTTACACCTTTACTGTTTAAACGGTTCTATGGTATGAGCTTACGGTTTGAATGTATGGCAAAACATCCTTATATACGTCGATACCTGTAACATGTGGTATCCTGCCACCAATTGGTGTTCCTGAGTAAATTATTACATGCACATCAGCTGTGCAGCTACTCCATTTGCAAATCACATGGCAACAATGGGATATAATTGAATTCTCCACTTGGGCGTTGCCCGTTTGCCCTACCTTTGGGGAGATGGCCTGTGTTTTGTTGTGAGGAATTGCAACTGCTATTTGGAGAGACACGGATATTTTGAATTCATGTCCCCCATGGATTGTGTGTGATGGCTAAAGTATGTGGTTCTACATGTGAGTGTACCTGTCATCTCAACCGTCTGATAAGGGACTACTGCAAACAAAACCTGTAACATCGCCATCTGTTCCATTATACAACAGCTACAATTTCATATGGTGCCATTACAAATGTGTCTCTCACAAGGTATGTTAACGGTTCTGCAGATGTAATTGAGTAAGTGGATGTTTGTGATGTTATTACAGTCCGTATTGCAATTGTTTCCAATGTGGGGAAGATGTAGGTGGGTGTACATAGCATATACAGGTTTGTGGGGACTGCATTTCTACATATTCCATATATGTGTGTGGGCTCCTTCCCTAATTGAAGACCTATCATTTAGTAGACTGAGAAACTATAGTTGTTACGGGCTTATACATTGAGCCATTGTTAATTGGTTTCTATATAGCATGCAGGTGAGGTTGATACTTCAATACCTCTGGAAATACATCAATATGTAAGGGAATGTTACTAAATGACAGCTGTCTCGTGTATTTCTGACACAGATATTTGCACTCATTGCAGTTGTGTTGGTGACTGAACCTCTTTGGCATGGGTTGCCACCTTTTCAAATGGCCATAGTGGGACATTTGCAGGACACACATCGGTGTTTCCAAGCCGACACATACCCATGGTCAGTACACAGGATAGAACATACTTTTATCCTGAATACATACTTATTCTTGAAGCACTTTAGCTAATTATCATGTTTCATGTAACATTTACGTATTTTAGATACAGGCATAACTATTTAATGCAACTATTCCATAATATATGGGACATAATTATGTCCTACAATCTCGGACATTTGCCCTTTTTAATATTTTTTGTCAGGACACAATTGCCCAGGGAGGGGCTGTCCATCAAAGTGGGACAGGTGGTAACCGTATGCCTACGGCCAGCTATGACCACACCTACCATACTGATCTACCTCTGAGATAGACTAACAGACACACGATGCAAACACACACACACACACATTACAATCCCACAGAAATGCACACGGCACCCTCAACACACACATACACAGACTACAGCAATCACATACACAGTACCTACCTGGACCGCAGCACCGGCAGCGATAACTACTTGTCCCTTAACATCGTGATAATATTACTCTCAGTTCTAGTGTTCCGGTACTGTGGTCTTACGGTCTTTCAGCCTCGTGATTATGCGTGTTGGTATGTGACACATTTGATAGTTGGCAGTATCCTATTTATTTGTACCTCCATGGTTGTGTACATGTTATTGACCTATCTATATATTTGCAGATATAGGTGAATATCTCCCTATCACCCTTTCTATATATATATATAATTATATATATATATATATATATATATATATATATATATATATATATATATATAGATATACATATATATATATATATAGAGAGAGAGAGAGAAAGAGAGAGAGACTGAGAGGGAGAACACACCTTTCGTTGTGTACATGTCAGTGTATACTGTTTCCTGGACTCATTTTCACCTGTCACAATACACACCTGCCATTGGTACATCTCGGGTAGCTTAGTGTTAGGTGATTGTGTACATGATTGCGTGTTCTACTCCTGGCAGTGGTCATTCTACCCTTCAGAGCAGGCACTATTAGTACAGGGGTGAATAATGCTAGTTTTACCTGTTCTGGACATCGTTGACCATGATCTGCGCGATATTCAGAAAAGCTTAGCCCTGGTTCGCTCATATCCGTATATTCATGTTTAAACGACGCTTACCAGCACTTGCCAATGTATAATCCTGCTGACATGTGCTAAACCTGATCTGATGACCTGCATCCAACATCCATTATTCGTGCCTTCGGAATTATGTAACGTCCCTTGCAGGACGTGGGACCAGGAACATGCACGACAGTCAGTGCATTTACCACTTGGGCATCTGGGATTTGTACACGTGTTATGGTGTTTTGTATGTGGACTGTACTACGGCTGTTACTCCATACTGCAATCAAATGTGTAACTCAGTTAGTTTACATATGGATGAAACCTATTAATGGTATGTCCAAGTGATGTTTAATGGGTGTGCTCCAGCATTGGTAATGTATGTCACAGTGAGCCACACACTATAATGTGCTACACCTTCACACAACCATAGGTGGAGCATGCTGGGGTGACAGATACCTGTCATGGGTACTCCCCATGCTTTGCCACTACATCCCTGATTACATTATATGGAGACCATCATTAACACACCAGGTAAGCCATACAGAGTGTGTGGGGAATGGTGATTACACACATGGATCCCGCAATTGCCTCTGCTCCACTGAGGGACAGTTGGTTAATCGATGTGGTGGTGACAGCAGACACTGTTTGCCTCGGTTGATGAATGGCCTCTGACAATCGGGCGTGTACCTACCGATGTACCTAGGAACCTACACATACAGTATCAACATATGCTGTTAGGTGCGTGTACTGTTCAGGTGTTGACATTCCTTGTTTCAATAGCTGTTATGTGTGCAATGGTTGAGGGCTGCCTATGTAGGATTCACACAGTAGGCCACCTATACATTACACTTTACAGGTAGTCGCGTGTGTGTGTGCCATCCAGTTTACTTTGTGTGCAGGTGGAGAAGTGTGTCAGTCCGTAGGGGCCTACACTGTCAGTGTATGTGCTATACGTTCCCTCTTTGCCAAGGCGTGGGCATATTGGGCATGCCTCCATCTGCCTACTTGGGCTGGTACAGGGTGTTCATGGTCTGAATCC
>NC_056728.1:1217000187-1217002687 GCF_019279795.1 Protopterus annectens | reverse complement strand
TTAAAGCAGGTGGCTATTCGTCTTCCATTTACGCCAACAGTGGAGTTTGGTTATTTGGTTTTGTTCTGTTTGGTTTTGGTGTTATCTACTTGTTTATTGTTTACTTCATTCATGGTTTTATGGAGGATTCACAGGATGTATTGCTTAACCTGAGCACCCATGCAGTTCCGGATTCTGGTAGCATTCCGGCGGACCAGATGTCTGAGATTATAGCAGGAGCCATTCGCCAGGCTCTTTCGTCTCAACTGGGAACTATTGGCGTTAAAGCAGCTGTTACAGGCGGTAACAGCAGGGAGGTCATTTCCAATGGTACAAGCTCCGGAAACGCTATTGCACGCCAAAGAAGTTTGGCGTCTAACACGCAAGGCGAAGCGTGTAGTTCACCTCGTAATAGAGAAGGTAACAACAATGGATTTATTCAAGATTTGCTTTGCGAAGAAGGTACCAATCCGTTTTTTATGGGCGAAGTGGATTCAGAACAAGGACAAGTAAGTAACGCTGAGGCTGTTAATATTGATGACAGCTTTGAGGCGTGTAAAGATAATATTTTTACATTAGAGAAACTCAGTCTCAAAATGGTATCATTACAACTTGAAATACTGTACTTACAAGAGAATTTGAGACTGAAGTGTGTGCCTTTTGGGTTGAGAACTTTCAAATACCCAAATTGTGTTTCTGAAGGCGACACACTGTTTTGCAAATTGGTTGACTTGTTCAATAATGTTGGGTTACAATATATGAGACTACTTGTTGAACATTATACTAGCGAGACTTTAAAACTAAGGACTGACATTGAGAAGTTGGACTGTGTAATTAAATCAGCTGAAGCATTTAATTTGTTAGAGTCCCTGTATCTTGGCATTGAAGCCAAAGCAAAGCGACACAGAGTGTCCATTATTGCAAGAAAACAGGGTAAACTTTGTAGAGACCTGGCTGCTTATGCAGCGCATAAAGCATATTTCATCAAGTCCACTTCTAAGACTTTAGGTCACAAAGTTAACATCAACAATATAGACAAAGATGGTGCCAATCATATAAACAAAGGAAACAGCGGTGGTCCAGTAGTTGGCATTCAACAGGACAATACAGTCTCAAAACAGAACAAATCAGTCAACAACAATAATTTGAACAGTTTGGACACATTTGTTGTTGACAATGAGTCTGAAAGTTCTGGTGACAAAAAGTCAAAAAGTCCTTTTTTAGTGGACAGTACAGGTGTAAAAAAAGTGTCAAAATGGTCCAACAAAGTACAGACAAGGAACAAAGGGAAAACCATCGGGAAAAAGAAGTTCTGAATTACAGTTTGAACTTTTTGAACATGACTGACATTAATCTCACTGATGATATGGTCTCAGTTTTAAATAAAGGTTTTTCTTTTGTACCGTCTAACAGTTTTGATCTTGCTAAGTTAATAGTAGATTTTAAACTGTACTGCAGGAAGTTGAATTTAAAGTTAATTTTTGACAACACAAAAATTGTTGAAAATCCTTTTAAACAGGGTAGGACAACAAGTACTTATAACCCTTTGTTAAATTCAACCATTGCAGTGTTCAACAAGCAGTGTGAACTAGATTTTAGGTCTATTATTAGAAACAATGAAGGGTTGTGTAACCTGTCGGAAGGTGAAATTAAAGCTTTGCACAATTTGGCTAACAACAAAGACTGTCGGGTTATGAAGGCCGACAAGGGTGGAACAATTGTGTTAATGAATCAGGCTGACTATGTAGAAGCTATGAAAGCTGTCTTAGCTGATGAAGCCACTTATCTTAAAGTGAATACAGATTTTGTGTTGGACAGTTTTGTTAAATTAGACAGTAGTTTGTTTGATATGGTATGTGAAGGAAGTTTGGATTATAAAACATATTCCTTCTTGCACATAGAGTACCCCAAGTTAGCTGCATTATTTGGCATACCCAAAGTGCACAAATTACAAGAGCATTTGCCGTTTAGGCCTATTATTTCAGCTCATGGTTCAAAGACTGAAACTATTTCAGTTTGGTTAGACGACATTTTGAACCCAATTGTGCAGCAGTCCAAATTTTATCTTAGAGATTCCTGGCATCTCCTAGAATTATTGAGAGACATTAATGTAGAACAGGATGATGTATTCTTTGCATCTTTAGATGTTGTGTCATTATACACATGTATTAATCAAAAAGAAGGCATTGAATACATGAGAGACTATCTCACCAGGCATACTAAATTAGGGCACACCATGGTACACACTGTTTGCAGTCTGATGGACCTAGTGTTAGACAATATTTTTTTTAAATTTGACGATGGTCTTTTCAAGCAAACATCTGGTGTTGCCATGGGGTCACGTGTAGCGCCAAGTTTTGCCAATATTGTCATGGCATCTTGGGAGGACAAGCATATGACTGGACAGTTCGACACAGGTAGCATTGTATTTTATAGGAGATACATTGATGATTTGGTGTTTCTGTGGAAAGGTGATTATTTGTCTTTCTGTGAATTTTTGCAAACACTAAACCACTACTAC
>NC_056728.1:1216892687-1216995187 GCF_019279795.1 Protopterus annectens | reverse complement strand
TTTCTTGTATCTTATCAAAACTTCAGATGCTGTATTTCTTACTATTTTTATTCATTTTAGGCATTTCATCCCAGAACTGAGTAATCCTCTTTGCTGTGATTCCCTTGACTTTATATCCTGGCTTTACCTAATTTTAACTTTATTTTCTGGACTTGCACTACTACGGTTTCCCGAATCAGACATCTGGCACTCTTAAATCTTACTAAATTGATTCTACAGGTGTTTTCCCTTACTGTTTCTTGTGTTATGTAGAACTTAAAGTCAACCCATACTAACTATAAATTATGTCCCGTTTTAACAATCTCGTGCCTATAAGTGTTTTGTCTTTGAGTAAGGTAAATACCATTTCACCCAGCACCTGTATAAGTTAATTATTTCTCCCCACAGTTATTAGATTTTGACTTGTTGATTTAATCCACCTTTCTAAATTGTAACAGGAAAAAAACGATAAGACAAAATGAATCCAATTACTGTTTTGAAGCAAAAAAATCCAGAGAAACTGTTCATTGTATTTAATGTTGACATGCATATTTTGTACATACATAACTATGTATCTCACCAAAGACTCTAACTTCATTTCTTTTATAAATAACCCGTTATGATTTCTAGTAACTTTAATGATAATAAATCTGACTCTTTTCCAAAGTCCTGTACTAAAGTAATTTGGGCAATTCCAGTTTTTCATTAAAACTGCATATAACTGTAATTGTCAGTTTTTAATGTTTCATTGGCTGTTCTGCCAAATTGATCAAGTACTAAGTGCCATCAGTTCGACAGGAAATCCATGTTGTGCAGCTTGAATGGCAAGTGCGGATTGCCTAGCTGTGACACTACATTTTCTGTTAGCCAACTTGCAGTAGAATTTGAAAAAAAAAATGGTTTTACTATAAACTCATGTCCTTTTGGGGGATTAAGAGGAAATTAGATGCTGGCATGAGATCAATATTAAAGGAAATGACAGGAGTATTCATCAGAAGTGACAGCGTAAAATAATATTCATTGCATTCAGGACCAGGGAGCAGAAACAATCACAAAAACCCTTATGTCAAGCAAACAAAAATTACATTGCACTTCCTGAATGATAATGAAGAAAAAGGATTTTAATAAATCATTTAAAATGCGGCACATCAAATCGTCTTGTTGCCGTACTACAGTGAACAAATAATACATTGTATTTATTCGACAATTTTTTGAAAAGATTACCCTGCAGCTTAAGAATGATAATTAATATGCACTGAAATTCCAAAAACTCAGATTGATAAACCTTATTATATAATGGGACTCTAAGACAAGAAAATGCGCTTATCTGTTTATGACAATGAAATGCACACACACACACACACACACACACACACACACACACACACACACACACACACACACACACACACACACACACACACACACACACACACACACACACACACACACACACACACACACACACACACACACACACACAGACACACACACGCACACGCACACACATTTGTGCACAAATGATTGTTTACTGCCCACTTAACTTCAAATGCTTCATCATATTATTGAAAATGGTGCACAATGATTTATTTTCTTATTACAGCTATTTGTGAATTCATTTTGTACAGTTTTGATGACACATCTCCTAAGGCCATGAATATACTGATAAAATGTGTTACTTTTTTACGCAGACTGAGGTGGTATACCACTGACGATTGTTCTTGGTTGCATTTTCTGCATGCAGTTCAACAACTCCTGAATTGTTATATCTACAACATTTAACTTACTCTGACTTTCCCTGCCCTAACTACTGCAAGAGAATTATTTTCTGTACTGTTATCTGAATAAGCCATTGCATAGTATAGAAAGGTGGTATGTTTTTAGAAACTGCTAATATTCTATGCTTTTCTCCCTCTTTCTGCCTAACTTTTGTTTAATTGAGTAATTACTTTGTACATAGTTGTTTTTATTCCTTATCTGTGCAGTGAGCCCATGGTTGTTCGTACTTGTTACAAGACGTCATACTATGTTTAAATGAGCAATATTCATATCCATTCAAACCTAACAGAATATATTTTGTAGACACAAACTGGAAGATAGCAATGGTTTATTATACTCTCCTCACAGACTGCACAAATTGTTATGTATATATACATATGAAATGGGACTACATAGGATGTAAAAAGGTCTTTCTTTAAACATTGTTTCTGAGGATTTTAGTACATGAACAAAAAGCATATATTGTGACACAATACCAACGTAATGGATATATGATCTAAACCATTATCACACTATACGCCCATAGGCTTGCAACACATTTTTTAACGATAATGTAGCTTTTGTAGCATTGTAAAAGCTTAGATAACTGGTGACATCTATATCAAGGAATTCCATCCTTCTTAGCTGGGTATCACAAATTCTGTAACCTTCTCAACAGAAAATTATAGACCATATACTGGTTCCACGGTGTAATGGTTAGCACTCTGGATTCTGAATCTATTGATCTGAGTTCATATCTCAGTGAAACCTGTTGTAGTGCAGTGGTTAGTGTTGTCACCTCGTAGCAAGAGGTTCTCCATATTTATTCTCGGCTGGGGTGCATTTAGTGCAGAGTCAGGATGTCCTCCCTGTGTTTATGTGGGATTCCTCTGGGTGCTCCAGTTTCCTCCCATATTCCAAAGATATGTGTCTGGAGTGTTTTTTCTGGGCCTCCACTGAAAATGCCCCATTCCAACTTTCCCGGTAAACAAATGTTAAAAAAATAAATATATTAAATATTGTTCTACAACCAATGATGTTAAAGAATGTTTTTTTTAAAACAGCTACTGCTGGCAATATTCATACTTTTTTGTTAATATTTATACTTAGAACACTTAGCTAGTTACATAAAATATAAATTCTGCCATCCACCACCTTAATCATATCCAAAATGTGGCACAACTGATACAAAAGCCCATTATGACTCAACACCTCATCATTCCATGATAAACTGTGCTGCCAATCTCCTCCCCTCTGTTTGCTTGCTTGCTTCAGGGAAAGGGGACCCTCATCCCATGACCAGGCATGTGTAGCTTACCACCTCCATAATGGTGCCTTATCGTGATCTTTCAGTACTGCTAGTCATGATAATACATATCTTTCCTCTAACCATCAGTAGCTCTGATCATGCTGAGAGGTAGCTATGTAGGCATTTCTATTAGGATCCCAACCCTACCCCATGATGGCTGATATCTGCTTCACTGTGGAGACCTTCTACACCCATTCATAATGCATGCATACACCGTCTACCATGGTGCAAGGTCTGCCATCACTGGATTGGTAATGTCAAGCCATTATCCTCCAGGTAAAACATCTTGTTATTAGACAAGCCTTTGCTTGCATGAGAATAACTGACAACCTGAAAGCCATCACTCCCTTCCCTCAGGATGGATGAGAAATATACCACTCATGTCCCATCTTTTCCTGATCCTACACTGACTCAGTCTTGAGTTATCTGAGCACAGTCAGGGCTTTATCCATCTGTTTCACAGAACTGTGCAGAAAGAGCTTTCACTTTGGTTATCTTTACAATAACTGACCCACTCAATAAAATTATTGGAAATAGTAATCATTTTCAGTATGGTAAAATGAACATGAGGAAAACATAAAATCTTGTCTACATTGAGGGGGGATATCACAGTTGCAGAGGATTCATGAGTATCTGAGCAGGTTTAGGATAATACGCTAAATGTCAGTTTTTCTAAAGTTAAGAAGAATAAAACAGAAAAACAAGTTTTTTTTTGCAGGGGTGTAAGCTACCCTGTTCCCACATATGCTGGATTGCATCTCCACTTTCCCCTGGTAACTTAAATATTCTGCTTCCAAGATGTCATATTACTGGAGGGAAAGGAAAATTCCCCCATCTACAGTATTCCATGATTCTACACTAACTATCCCCTTCCCATCCATACTTTTCGAACTACATTTTGTGAGATGAAATTGACTTGAAAAACTGCATTTGAAAAGAATGTCCTTCAGTGATCTCTGTATAACCCTTCTGAGTAGGAAGACACCACTGGCATTATGATGGTATATAAATACTGGCTAAAATGGAAAACATAGTCTTGACACCATGAATCTGAGTATGCAAGCAGTTATTCTCGTCAGAACCACAACATTTCCTTATAATATCCAATGGTTTTTGTTTTAGTTGGCTGCATTTATTGTTGTCTTCCATACTGGGATTCTATATTTTAAACTCGAAGGCTTTCCTATAACTTAATATGTTTTTTGTCTTATTAACTGGGATTCTATATTTGTTTTACAGCTGATGCACAAAATGCACATTGCATTATGGTATGGTAATACATCTGCCCAGTGCTTATTTAGGATTTACTGGCAGACATTGTGTCATCTTAGTGTCTTTTGGCACTGGTTTTAATTCCATTATTGGCAAAGAAGGGGACATTACAGCAACAGAAATAATGGCTTAAAGTCACACAGCTACAGTGTTGAGCACATCCAGGTTTTATGACTCACTTTTACAGTAACGTGTCTGTCAGACATCTGCTGTTATGGTAAATGCACTTGCATAACTATATTTTATATTAGCTGCAACTGTATGCAAGCAAAACCAAACTCAAATAAAAAATGTACAATCAAATTAAATAGCATCAGATTATGATCCAACAACATGCAATCTAAATGGAAAAAAGTACCATCATGCATATTTAGGTCAAATTTCTTGACCTGTTAAGCACCCATAAGGCTTAGCCATAATCTACCATAAGGATATGAAGACTGCCATTTCTTCTACTTCCTGGATTATAGTTTTTGAAGGATGACTAGTCTAAGATGGACTCTGTTCCTCTTAATATGCACTTGTTTTATCTTAATTGGGTTTCCTATACTTTAGGCATTCCGTGAAGTGAGAGTATGTTGCTGATGTTTGGAGTAGTATATATGTGGGACATTTAATGTTAATGAGTCTTTTTTTTCATAAAAATCAGAATAGCGTAGACAATAATTATACTCTGTATGATAGCAATGACTTGTCTCTTTCCATTCAGGAAAACACTGGAAAGAATAGGTTTCTGAACTGACAGAAACATAATCCTACAGCATCTAGAAAAGGTACAAGAATAGGTTCAAATCTACAAAGTACTCTTACAGACAAGAAGAAATATGCAATTAATGAAAAGTACATGATTTACATTGATGAGATGACATAAACCCTGTTCAGCCATAAGGTACTCCCATTTTTCACCTTGCATGATATGTTAGTGACAGTTAATTTTGGAGTTAAATATAACACAGATATTGTTATGTGATTATTTGAGATACAGCTAGCACATGGTGGTAGCTAATGCATTTGAATGCCTTCGATTAAACAGTCGCTGGCATAGTGGCAGAACAAATGATTTCTTGAACCAGTCTTCTGCATCCTTCATCACCCTCTCATTACAAGTATCAAGTTGATTTGGGTACACACAGGAATTACAGCATTTGCTGGTGACATTTTACTTTACCTAGAAAATCCCTGCATGTTTTTTTCTATCCCTATTAATCATCATTTATGACTATAGCCAAATATTTTGCTTATATGTGCTTTCAGGCAAAGGTTAAAGCAAATGTATTAAATACCAAGTTTGTATTGTATGAATTTTTCAAAGCTTTCCTGTATGATATACTAATTTATCATGCACATAAAGTACATAACATACAAACAGTGTTAAGTAGCACTTGCTTTATTTGTAGCACAGGTGGGTTTCCTACAGTGTTTATAATGGCTGCCATAGTGGCACCCTTCTGTGTACAACCTGTATAATGACTGTATAATGTTTATAATGTCTGTTGCAGCTCTTATATATGGTTGAATGCTATCCTGTAGGTCTGTCGATTCTCAAAGATTATTAGTTTCTGTTGAAAGCTTGCTGTTTCTTCCAACCTCTGCTGCATTTCTTTTTAGCCTCATTTAATACAGTTGAAACTTAATGTAATGTCATTTCTGCTTATTGATAGCCTCTGTCATGGCTGAATTTATGAAGGCCTAGTTGGGACTGTGGCTGAGATGGTAGCAATAAAGGAACTGATGTGTGTATAGTGTCTGGTACTGCGATATGCTGTTGTGGGCCTTGGTTTGGATGGATGTCACTGCTAGGCTTTATGGTTATGGATGTATGATGGTATGGATAGAGGCACTTTTATTTGGGTTTATATTTAATGTACAGTTTATGAGAAAATGGCTGTTACTTTGGATAAGTGTACTTGAACACTAGGATATATAGGTGCTGCTATACATAAGGTGTGATAGGGATTCAGAAGTATTTTTCTTGGAGGGCATAATGAAAGAGTTTTGTTGGAATTGTGAGGGTAATGGATGTTGGTAGGTGTTAAATGTGCAGTTAGGGGAAGAGGTACTAGTATTAGGAACTGTCAACAAAACATGTTTCTGAAATATGAGAAATAAAGGGTTTTGAAAAATAGAGGAAGAGGATGTTGTTATGGTAGAAAGTAGAGATGGTTTATTTGTGAAAAGTAGGAGTAGAAATGTAAAACAACATAGTGTGTTTGGTCTTAGGGCTCATAGATGATTTTGAGATTTGTGGGTGTTATTATAGGTGTGGGGAATATTGATATGAATGAAGACGAATTTATGTGGTGAGAGGTCTATAAACAGCATAAAATGGGCATGGGTAAGGAAGAGAAGTAAAGCAAAATGTACTGATTTAGTTATGTATGACTTTAGGGAGTTTAAGGGTGAGTGAGTGTTAGCAACATAGAGAGATAAAGGGAAGGATGACATATACTATACAGAAGGAAATTAAAGATAAATATTAATCTGATTACAGTATGAGACAATTTTACAGGGATGAATGGAAGACAGAGTTTTGCTCATGAATGACTTAGAGGTACTATTGGGGAGAGGTCTGACTAAGAGTTGATATTGTGCAAAGCAGTATCAGAAGGAGAAATTCTGCTGGGAATGATGCTAAATGTTAAATGAAAGTAGGGAACAGAGGAATAGGAACAGGCATTTCTATGACAGTAGTAAATTTGTTTGGGTAGGTATAGGGCGTGAGTGGCACAAGTGATAGTGTATGTGGGACATGTAAGGGCATGCCATGATCGACAGACATCGATGCTTTGCCAGAGATGGCCTGCATCTGTCACCCATGGGATTCCGGGTACTGGCTAAGGCTCTTACCACCCCTATAGTGCCTTTTTTATGCAGTGTTCCAAAGACCAAAATTCCACCATAACAGCTACAAACAAATGCAATCTGAGGGTTATGCTGCTCAATGCTAGAAGTCTAAATCTCAAGATGCACTCATTCAAAGCTGTCCTCAAAATGGAGAATGTTGACATCTGTGCTGTAATGGAAACCTGGTTTAAAGAGGCATAAAGCACCCCTGAACTCCCAGGCTATAACTCATTCCATACCTTTCGGCCCCATTATGGCCGGAAGCTCCAAAGGAGGTGGTGTCACAATATTCTTAAATGATACACACACCTCTAGACTGGTAGCCCAGAATAATGCATTGAGATACTTCAGGTACAACTAACATTGGGTAAGACGGTGATACAAGTCATAGTCTCTCTGCTACAGAACATCAAACATGTCTTAGACTCTCACTCCAACTTTCTAAGCACCCTGGAATCTATCAAGGTCCAATCCAATACTCTCATACTGGGTGACTTCAACGACCCTTCCATCAACCGGGAAAACTATTCAAGTACCAATGTACAGGCCCAACACTTTCTGGAATTTATCATTTCCAATGCCCTGGACCAGCTCATTCTGACCCCCACTAGAGGAAACAACATCCTTGACCTTGTTATCACCAACATGGAAGACTGTTGCTCCACACCTATAGTCAATTCCTCCCTGGTTAAATCTGATCACAAACTGATCACCATGGAAATCTCCATCTCACCTGCTCCCCCATCTAAGGTGACCACCCTGAAAAACTTCTCTAAAGCCGACTTTGGGCTCCTAAAAACAGAGGTGACTAACTTCTTGGCACCAATGCCAATGGAAAATAGCTGCTTGACTGCCGAATCATAAATTAATGCACTGTACGAGCATGTACACAAATGCATGGACCCTGCCATACCAAATAAAACTAAGACGCCCTCCTCTAAAAAAAGGAAGCCAATCTGATGTTTGCCAGTCATCAATAAACTCTACAACAGAAGGAAGAAACTGTTGCAAAAAAAATGAAGTCACAAGACTGAAAAACCTCCCTTACTGGTCTCAACAAAAAGCTGAGATCCCTTATCAAATCCACTAAAGCCAGCTCTGAAGGCAGAATTGCTGCTAACACCAAAAACAACCACAAAGCCTTCTATAGCTATATCAAAAACCTCAAAGGCAATACCCATATTTGCTCTGAGTTATTGTACAATGGTACCTACTATACTGAGCCAACATATATAGCCAACATACTGGCAGACAGATTCAATTCCATCTTTACCCCCCCTAAGGGCCCTATCACAATATCAGAAGAAAGCCTGGTATCCACCATTTCTGCAGCATAGGAAAAAGCTGCATTGTCCAAAGCCAAGAATACAGCATCCATGGGACCTGATAATATCCCTGGCTGTGTCTTACATGAGCTACAAAATGAAATGGCACCAGGTCTGTGTGCCCTGTTCAATCACAGCCTTACCTCAGGCTATGTCCCTAATGAATGGCACACTGCTACAGTCATCTTGCTCCATAAAGTGGGAGCAATTACAAACCCTGGGAACTATCGCCCCATTAGCCTGATGAGTCTGGTATGCAAAGCTATGGAGTGCATCATCATGGTCCTGCTTAACAAAGATAAAGGCAATCTCCAAACTCTTGACCCCACACAGTTTGGCTTTGTCAAGGAGAGATCCTGCTTGCTGAACCTGGTTGACTTCTTCAATGTAGTCACCAAGGCTGTGACTGAGGGTAAGGCAGTGCATACAACCTACTTCAACCTGGCCAAGGCCTTTGATACCATTCCCCACTCAGGTATCATTGATAAATTCACCAAGCTAGGCATCAATCCTTACATCACTAGGTGGCTTGCAAATTGGCTCATAGACAGGACTCACAGAGTGAAAGTTGCAGATTCCAAGTCAGGCTGTCGGTCAGTCATGAGTGGAGTCCCACAGGGCTCGGTCCTGGGCCATCTCCTGTTTAGGATCTACTTCTCAAAAATCTAGGCCAACACAGAAGGACTCTGGCTGACCATCTCCCCAAGTGATGCAGGCATCGTACAAAAGGGCCTCACTGAGACCAATGACTGATGTCAGAACCATGGCCTGAAGCTTAACACCAAAAAATGCGTTATCATCCCCCTTGGAAAAACTCAGTTCCCATGAATTACCACATTGATGGGAGCCCACTGAACACTGAAGGGGCCATAAGAGATTTGGGCACCCAGGGCGACAGCCGCTTCACCTTTGACCACCACATTGACGCTGTGGTCAGAAAGTCCTTCTACATGGCCAAGAAATAAATAGCAACAGTATCACCAAACCAAAGAAAAAACAAGCTTCAAAGCAGGATCTGACCAACGTAATCCACAGAGTAAACGAGTGCGAAGTGGGGAGTTGCAAGAAAATTTATTGATAAAAAACAAGCGCTTTTGCTCGGCTAGATACCGAGCTTTTTCAAGTTAAAAATGAATTAAAAACATTGGAAATAGTGCCATTTTATATATCTTTCCCTATCACATGGTTAGCTGGTTAGCTGTTAGTCTTAAGTCAATTAACAATTAACAATTAGTGAGGAGTGCTACTTTAGTGAAGCAACACTCATAATTTAAAAAGAAGA
This sequence comes from Protopterus annectens, assembly GCF_019279795.1. Lineage (NCBI taxonomy): Eukaryota > Metazoa > Chordata > Ceratodontiformes > Protopteridae > Protopterus > Protopterus annectens. The sequence continues at coordinate 1,216,985,418 of NC_056728.1, read as the reverse complement.
AATGCTCATATGTTTAAAAAGAAATACCCATATTACAAAGCGTTGCACATTTAAAACATAAAATACACTGTTTAAAAATGTACGTGCTAATGCTCATGTATTAACTCTAGTAGCAAGTGTGTATACATGTAAAACCTATTAAATGAACTGCATTATCAGCTATGTTAAAAACTGTATTCCTGTTGTTCATAATTTTTGTGTTAAATATATTTGGTGAATGTTAAAACAATTTTAAAAATAGTAGAAATAGAAAACATACATCAGTAGAAAAAAAATTGTTGAAAAAAGTATACAAGCATAAAGTTTACTGTAGTTAAAAAGTCATGTTGCAGCAGACACCTACAACAGTGAATGATCTTACTGTGAAGGGTGTGTCTACTTACAAACCTACAAGCGAGCTCTTCTAATTTTGAGAACACTGCTGATGTTAACACTCATTTAAACCTGGGGCTCTACTTGCTTCTAACCTGAGTTGCCAGAAAAGTTCTCTATATTCTAGACTAGTTTCCCAGTCGCCACCCCTAGCATTGGGAAGTACTTGTTCCAATACCAAGAACTTGAATTTGAAATTCTTGCAAACCAAGGAATGCTTATATAAAGCATTTGATTCCTTTTGTTTAGAAATGTCATGTAAGTGCTCATAAATTCTTCTTCTAAAAGGCCTTTCTGTTTTGCCAATATAGAAACTAGTGCAGGTGGTACAGAACCCTAAGTATACCACTCCTTTGCTGCCACAGTTTGTAAATACTTTAGGTCTAAACAGAAAGTTCCTAGAAACAATGTAAATACTAGGGGTGTCAAAAATAGTGTTACATTGTTTGCAGGCACCACATTTAAAGGTGCCTGCTTTGGGCAATTGAGTGTTCGTTCTGGTATGGTTGTTCCCTTCAAAAATTTCTTTGAGGTTGGTGTCCCTCTTTCTAATAAACTTTGGGTGTGGTGGTATAATATTTTTCAATTCATCATGTAGTGAAAGAACTGGCCAATGTCAAAGGAGTTGAGACAGTAAGTATAAATGAACCTGCCATAAGTGTGGTCAGGCTCTTTAATGTCAGTGTGATGAACAACCACATCTGCACCTAAAAGAGGGGGATAGAGTGTTTCTCTGCTGCCCATAACCTGTTGGGCTAAAGATTCCAATCTAAACTATATAGGAAGCCAACCTTTTCTAATACATACTTACACTTTCAGAGTGGACACCCCTTCTATCAGAAAAAGGGCATTGTCAAAGGACAATTCATAAGAGCTTCTAGAATGTCCAGTACTACACACGATTGTTTAGAAGAGATTGACTTCCTAAAATCTCTATTTCTTGAAAGAGGATACCCCTTAACACTTTTAACTACTTTAGCCCAATCTAGCCGAGCGAAAGCGCTTGTTTTTTATCAATAAATTTTCTTGCAATTACCCACTTGGCACTCGTTTACTCTGTGGATTACGTTGGTCAGATCCTGCTTTGAAACTTGTTTTTTCTTTGGTTTGGTGATACTGTTGCTATTTATTTCCTGGTTTTGATTGTTTTGGTGCTACTGCTTCATGGCTGAGGAGAACGGATCCACTAATTTCGCTGATACACCTCAGCTGCTAAAAGATGACCGTGAAGACGGTCCTGTAACAAGAAGAGAATTTAATCAAGTCCTTTCCCTTTTAACTCAACTAACTAACATATTAAAAAGCAACAGCGACAGCGATACTCTATTGCCTGGAAGCCAACAACAGATCTCTAACTTGGCCAGAAAATCTCTACCAGGCTTAACACAAGATGGTACTGGTGTTTTAGAAGCCCCTTCTTCATCTAATTCTGTCTTTGCTAGAGCAGTCGGCTCTGAGCACATTGGGTTTTTGTCCACTGCGGTTAACAACACAAATGGCAGGCAACCTAAAGATTTTAACTTTAATGCCTGGACAGATCAACAGTTTGTCTTCAATCAAGGTACTTTTAATAATAATGCCACTAACAGCATTGAACTTAATTTTAATGAACTAAGAGACAAATTATATGCATATAAGAGCAACCAGCTCGAAATTAATTATTTAAAAGAGTGTGTGACCGTGCAACGTGTACCGAAGGGTCTACATTGTTTCAAGTTCCCTAACAATGTACAGATGGGAACTCCATATTACAAGAAACTATGTGAAATCTTTGACAGGGCTGGTACTGAAATTTTAAATGCTATGGTTTTGGAATATGAGGCGAAAGCCGATATTCTTCTAACTGAGCTAAATGGTTTAAACAACTCATTAGTGAATGACAGAAATTTTCAGAGTGTAAAATTCAACTATGATAAAGTGTTTGATGAAGTAGATCAGTTTTGTGTTAGAATCCTTAACCGAAAAGTACGTAAATTAGAACGTGACCTCATTGAATATTGTGAAGGGGTGGTATATCCACTGCCTGGTAGATCACGATGGGTCAATAAACCAAATGTGGGTAGTTATATCAATAACAACAACCAGGGGAACATTCCCGAAGAACACAATTTAAAATATAGTGAACCACTTCATAGAAGCGAAAGGCTGGCTGACAAAGGAAGGAAAGAACTCCCCCAGGATTTTCAGCAACCCCCCGGGAGAACGGGGGGGAGGGGACAAAAACAGACACCTCAAGGGTGGAACAGGAGATAGTAGCATGTCAAGCTGGCAATGTGTTTCAGAATGAACATAACATGTCCTTTACACATGGTAGTAACTACGTTGTAATCAAGAAAGATAATTTTACTATTTTCAACTATACAGACGTTGACATTAAGCAGGACGCCTTTGACTTGCTAACCAGAGGTCTCCAATTTGTACCCCTACGCCCCCTCAACACTCTTATAGACTTGAAACTTTTTGTAAGGAATTTAAATCTTACACTCTACTTCAAGGGGCAACCCTATACCAACAACAAATTGAGTAGGAGTAGTACTTTCAACCCCCCCACCCACCCATCTATTAAGGTCTTTGAGGAACTTGTTGATAGGGACCTTAGATCATTCCGGTCCAAAGTAGCTAAAACATCTCCAACCAACTTAGACAAACAAGCACTCAGACTCATTAACTATCTCAAGAAAGAGAATGTTAGAGTTATGAAAGCTGATAAAGGGGGAGGGGTGGTGTTGATGTACAACTCAGATTATGATAGCTACATTTACAGCATGTTGCAGGATTCTAACCAGTACGAGCTAGTATCTAGAAATGAGGCTAATATCACCTATTCGAAGATTAGTTTTATGTTAACTGACCACCTACTTCAAGGCACTATTAATGAAAAGCTTTACAACTACTTGTATGTCAACAAACCAAGAATCCCTGTTATTTTCGGAATCCCCAAGATACACAAAGGGCTTGACCCTTTAAAGTTTAGACCAAATGTATCTGGGGCAGGAGGCATTACAGAACCTTTAGGGAAATTTATTGACCAGGTAACAAAACAGTTCGGAACATCATTAGAACACGTTTGTAAGGACTCCTGGGATTTTCTCAAAGGAATAAAACATGCTTTTTACAAACCGGAACTTCTTTTGATCACTATAGATATAGTTGATCTATTCCCAAGTATTCCACATTCAGTGGGCTTAGAGTGGTTTAATGAAGTATTAAGTACTGAAACCAATCTGGGCAACACTATAACTAACCTGTTAGTTGAATACATGGAAACAATTTTAGAAAACAACTATATACATTTTAATGGCGAAATATACAAGCAGAAAAAAGGAGTAGCTATGGGCACTCCTTGTGCGTCCTTTTATGCTAACACCGTCTTACATAGATGGGAACAAAGGTTTATTTTTTCTACCACCTGGGTACAATATTTAGTGCACTACAAGAGGTACCTAGACGATATATGCATTTTTTGGGCAGGAACCCATGATGAATTTTTGGATTTCATCAAGTATTTAAACTCAACCACCCATTTTTTATCTTTTACGTATATGATTAGTAATGACGAACTACATTACCTTGATGTAACCTTATACAAGGATCGGGTCAATAATGTATTCCAATCTAAACTATATAGGAAGCCAACCTTTTCTAATACATACTTACACTTTCAGAGTGGACACCCCTTCTATCAGAAAAAGGGCATTGTCAAAGGACAATTCATAAGAGCTTCTAGAATGTCCAGTACTACACACGATTGTTTAGAAGAGATTGACTTCCTAAAATCTCTATTTCTTGAAAGAGGATACCCCTTAACACTTTTAACTACTTTAGCCCAACAGGTCATGGGCAGCAGAGAAACACTCTATCCCCCTCTTTTAGGTGCAGATGTGGTTGTTCATCACACTGACATTAAAGAGCCTGACCACACTTATGGCAGGTTCATTTATACTTACTGTCTCAACTCCTTTGAAGTTGAAGAAATTTTCCACAGACATTGGCCAGTTCTTTCACTACATGATGAATTGAAAAATATTATACCACCACACTCAAAGTTTATTAGAAAGAGGGACACCAACCTCAAAGAAATTTTTGAAGGGAACAACCATACCAGAATGAACACTCAATTGCCCAAAGCAGGCACCTTTAAATGTGGTGCCTGCAAACAATGTAACACTATTTTTGACACCCCTAGTATTTACATTGTTTCTAGGAACTTTCTGTTTAAACCAAGTTTTTACAAACTGTGGCAGCAAAGGAGTGGTATACTTAGGGTTCTGTACCACCTGCACTAGTTTCTATATTGGCAAAACAGAAAGGCCTTTTAGAAGAAGAATTTATGAGCATTTACATGGCATTTCTAAACAAAAGGAATCAAATGCTTTATATAAGCATTCCTTGGTTTGCAAGAATTTCAAATTCAAGTTCTTGGTATTGGAACAAGTACTTCCCAATGCTAGGGGTGGCGACTGGGAAACAAGTCTAGAATATAGAGAACTTTTTCTGGCAACTCAGGTTAGAAGCAAGTAGAGCCCCAGGTTTAAATGAGTGTTAACATCAGCAGTGTTCTCAAAATTAGAAGAGCTCGCTTGTAGGTTTGTAAGTAGACACACCCTTCACAGTAAGATTATTCACTGTTGTAGGTGTCTGCTGCAACATGACTTTTTAACTACAGTAAACTTTATGCTTGTATACTTTTTTCAACAATTTTTTTTCTACTGATGTATGTTTTCTATTTCTACTATTTTTAAAATTGTTTTAACATTCACCAAATATATTTAACACAAAAATTATGAACAACAGGAATACAGTTTTTAACATAGCTGATAATGCAGTTCATTTAATAGGTTTTACATGTATACATACTTGCTACTAGAGTTAATACATGAGCATTAGCACGTACATTTTTAAACAGTGTATTTTATGTTTCAATCGTGCAACTCTTTGTAATATGGGTATTTCTTTTTAAACATATGAGCATTTCTCCTTTTTAAATTATGAGTGTTGCTTCACTAAAGTAGCACTCCTCACTAATTGTTAATTGTTAATTGACTTAAGACTAACAGCTAACCAGCTAACCATGTGATAGGGAAAGATATATAAAATGGCACTGTTTCCAATGTTTTTAATTCATTTTTAACTTGAAAAAGCTCGGTATCTAGCCGAGCGAAAGCGCTTGTTTTTTATCAATAAATTTTCTTGCAACTACCCACTTGGCACTCATTTACTCTGTGGATTACGTTGGTCAGATCCTGCTTTGAAGCTTGTTTTTTCCTTCTACATGGCACATCTTATAACCAGAGGTTTCACATCCAGGAAGAAAGAGGTCATCATTCCTCTCCACTCATCCCTCATTAGACCAATCATCGAATATAAGACCCCGTTTGGTATGCACCTGACCAGACACTTACAACAGCTGGAAAGGCCACAAAAGTACCTTACAAAAAGGATCCTTGGCCTTAAACACATGTCCCACATGGACAGATTCAAGAAACTTAGCTGTTCTCAGTCTCTTATCATCTACTTAGAGGTGATCTCTTGCTTGACTTACAAAGCTATGTCCAACCCAGCCCTACTTGAAATGTTACACCTAAAGAAATTTCAATCCCCCCCACGCCACATGCTCCAGAGATCACAACCTCATTACCACAATTAACAGAACATGCTGGAGGGACAGGTTCATCTCCCAAAGACTGCCCATACTCTGGAATAAGCTTCCCATTCATGACAAGCAGAGCAGCTCGCTGGCCCTCTTCAAGAGAAATCTTAACGAGTGGATGGGTAACAGAAAGTTCACTCCAGGGATCATTCCAGTTGCCCTAACATCAGGTGGCACAGTGCCTAGTCAATTTTTTTTTGGGGGGGCTAGGCTTGTAAAGACTCCAGGGCCATTAGCCTATTACACACATATGAACCTATGGAATAATAAGATATTAGCATATATATTAACTTTAAGTTAAAATTTGCCTACAATTTAATCCAGTAAGAGAGGTTGGCCATCCTCAGAGCAGATCAAAATCCAATACACTTATTCCATCATTCTACAGAAGTATTAGTGTTTCTAGCTGGGGCAATTGTAGAGTCCAATGTGTTTTACAAGAAATTATCAAGAATATCCACCATTTAAGAGAGTGAGCAGAGAATAAGGGATAATGAAGATGTTTAAGGCATTCGGACAAACTAATATGCCTGAACCTATTGAATATGCCTCTAAATGGCTTTTGAAATGATTATGTCTGTTTTACTGGATGCTATCATGCTGCGTCTTCCAAAATATGTTATGATAGCTGTTGGACTTGAATATGTTTCCATGGAAAATCATAAATAAATTGATCTAGACAGATATGTTTCAATACTGATGCCTTAAAGTGCTGCTGTGTGTTAGGACAAGTCAACTTTCTCTTTTCCCCTGAAAAGGAGTGATAGTGTAATGCAGACACAGGTTTGTTTGAAGAGAAAAAAATGTAAGTAATTGTAATTTGTATTGGGTCTATACGAAATAATGTTCACCATGATCACTTTAATTACTAGTTTTTGCTCAAAAATAAAGAAGAAAGGTACTCTATTTAATCTGGTTCTGCAGCAAGTCAGTTGTGGCTGCAAAATTGTCTGCTTGATTCTTGCAAACTAATATATTGCTGGTTAATACAACATTAGACTAATTTCAGATTTACAATTATCTGAAACAGAGAAAGCAAATATTAACGTTAAAGATTTTTGATTATTAAAATCAAAGATCTGTCAGACACAATAATGAATGTGTTTTAAAAACAGTATTAAAAGTTGTTTTGGAATAAGCAGCAGAACTTTGAATTTAATCTACAAAAAAAAAAAAAAACAGTATTGTATTCTTATTCCTATCCATAGGTTGAAATGTCAATATGATCTTATTTTTCTCATAGTTTCAGCTAATAATTCATTTTCTAATATGAAAAAGGAAAAGGAATGTTGGGCAATCTTGTTTTGAGACACTACAGATATTAAAGGACATGGACACTCATGGTCTTCTTTTGGTCTTCTTTAATCCAGTGCAAAAACATTATTATATAAAGGAAATTTTAACTCCATGCATTGTACTAGGAATTGCATGTTGTTTAGAACTAAAGTAGTATATTACCAAATAAGTGTCAAACCTTATTTTTTTACAATTGTATTTATTCATTTGCATTTAATAAGTCATTTTAATTTATTTAATTATATATATAGTCCGCCACTGCTCATCTTGCTCTACCCTCCCCATGATCCATTCCATTTACTCCCTAGATGGTGAAAGCCCTATGGCACAATAATTCTTTTGAGACAAAAACAATAAGGAAACCAGACATGGGATCTGTCATTTATAAATCACAGACTGGAGTCACTCCAACGTAAACCCTCTACAATTGCTAATAGCAGAGGGCACATGTATTGAGCTGTACATATAAGGGGCACACTAGGTTCATTTCTTTGGATGAAACATTTATACTCCTGCTAATGATACCAAAGCATTAAGGTAAGCTGTCACACTCCCACCCAACCATACCCAGTCCCTCCAACACCCATTCATGTAACTTGGCACATGTTGTCTGGGATGTAGTCAAGGCATCATCCCTTTACACCAGAGGGACAGAGAGGTCATACTACTGACTACAAACTAAGTAAAGTTCTTCCTCAAGTGGAACAGGATGCTCAGGCAGTTACTAACAAATGCCCTGTTGAGGAAGTCTTGATTTTTCTTCCTCTAGAAAAATAAAAATAGTTTGCATGAGGTGAATCAGTGCTGGTATCAGTAGTTTTTACCTGTTTACAATAATCTTCATGAATAGTTTACAGTCAGCATTTGTTTACTTATTAACCATTTTACTGACCAGGTAAACCACTAAACAAATTGTCCATTTTTAGGGGCAACCTGAGACAGCAGTCTAGTTAAGATCCCTGTTCACAATCACACAGTAGGCAAATGATGGTGGCATGAATTATACCTTGTAACGTGGGCAGAGATAGCAATGCATTAACAGCTCAGAGCTTTAGGCCTCTGTACTAACTGCCAGGCAGCTGGCCAGTGGTAAGGGCAATCTGCCTGTCTGAAGGCCAGAATATTTAGAATGCAAAGAAGTGTGACTTTTCAATAGCGAAGTGCAGGTAACATTTAAGAAAAGCTGTGGAAGAAATACTGGATGCTGTTATAGCCAAATTTGATTGATTATCACCAGAAGTTGCTTGGCTGAATGATACAGTGGGAGATCTGCAGTGGCCTGTTTCTGGCTTACACATATGCCAAAAGAAAGCTAGAGAAACTGCATGCACTGAAAATAAATTACTATTACTTAACATCTGCCTCTTTTGAAAAGGTATATACTAAGATTTCTTCAATTAAAGCAAACCAGGTGGGTAATGATTGCGGCCATGGTGGTGCAGTGGTTAGCATTGCTGCCTCACAGCAAGAGGTTCTCCAGTTCAATTCTCGGTTGGGGTTCCTTCTGTGTGGAGTCTGCATGTCCTCCCTGTGGTTGCATGGGTTTCCTCAGGGTGCTCTGATTTCCTCCCAAAGATATGCTGTAGGTGGATTGGGCACTCTCAATTGGCCTAGGAGTGAGTGTGTGCATGTGTGTGTGCCTTCTGTGGAAGGTTGGGCACTGGGCTGGCAACTCAGCACTGTAAAAACTCCATTGCCAATCATTCTGCGGACTGTTGTTCTGCTGTGATGACCCCTATCTAGGATAATCCGAAAGGAGATGATGTGGTGGGTAATGAATGCAGACCAAACAATAGGAATGTCAGAATACTAGTTTGATCAGCAAATTTGAAAGACTGAGGTGCTATAAACTTCCTGAAACACCAGTTTGCCCTGATCCTGAGAGACCTGTGTTTCTATTTTTACAAATGTACTGGCTTACAAGAAGAATACCAGAAATGCTGTTGGACACCTGAAACATTTATTGTGCAACATTGCCTGCTTAAACATACAGGTGATCTGAGAGGTATTTTATTTGCTGGATGTAGAGAAATATTGCTGGAAAATTGTTCATCAGAGATATACTGAAGACTTTATCCCACTTATATGGCATATACAACATCAACATGTGTTAGCAAAGTTATTTCACTTTCATGCATTATAAAAAATAAAAATAAAATAGGAAATACTAAAGAAAAAGGAATCAGAAAAGCAGTCCCAATATGGATCAGAAGATCTGAGTCATACAGTATTTTAATAAATTAAGTGAATTACATGCTGAAGTCTAAGCAACATATTTTTAAACTAAAACACTTAACCAAGTAACAAGTTTTACCTGTTTGCTGTTCTGGAATATTTTTTTTTTGTTTTCTACCACATACATTACTAATAGTATGCTTGGGGGGGTATCATACCATCTCAGATGTGTACAAGTACTGTATCAGTTCTCCTTTGACAAGTTCCTGATTTAATGCAATCTTATTTACTGCTGAAAATTATAAAACAGACAGTTGTTGTTGTGTCTTTCGGCTTTTCCCGGTTAGGGGTCGCCACAGCAGAACTCCGGTCCGCTAATGATCGGTAGTTGATTTTTACGTGCCGAGTTACCAGCCTTGATGCACAACCTTCAACAAAGGTATGCCCATTCACGCATGTCTCCACGCAGAAGATGCTCTAGTTGAGAATCGAACCGGACAGCATCTTACTGGGAGGTGACAATGCTGCCACAGCACCACTGATGAGTACAATATTTTCTGTCAACAGGAGGCTAGGATAGTACAATACAAAACTTGAAAAATGCAGTGCTAAGTAATATTTTCACAATGCTAATTATAGATAGCTCCATCTCCCTAACCTGTATTTCTATTGCTGGAGTGGGTCATGTGGCACATATGTAGGCCATTGGCAGGCTGATGCCTGGCCTCAGTTTTATACATAAGACCATGATATTCCCCTAGCAGGTGCGCCATATAATCCCTGTGCAACAAGAAGAGAAAGAGCTTGGTCTCTTAGCTGCACCAGGTGGAAGTTCTGATGAAAGCAACATCTGAAGAGACCTTGTTGACTCTGCAGGTCAGAATGAGTGGGGAAATGGTAGCTCCATGTACGTAACACTACTTTACAGACACTGGCCATGTGGCACATGTTATTAGGCAGTACGGCAAGCCAAAGGAAAGAATCACAAGCACAAATGAAGGGGCGAAAATCTTCATAATGTCCAAGCATGAGCATATTTTGCACATGATCGCACAGCCTGAGTACAGGTTGGGATGAATATGGTAGCACTGACTGCAGCTGATAACACACATAATTATAACAGCAACTTGTAGGCAATCAAAATCACTTCAATAGAATTATCACCTCACTGCGGACTGATTTAACACAGTAAAAAACATGATTAACATATTGGGACAAGCCATATTGTGACAAGCAACTTAGAAACTGAAATACAATGGATAACAGTTGGTACTGACATATAGGCATACTGAAAGCAGACAAGACAATTTGTAATGGGCCTGAGAACTGTAGATTGCACATAAGGGCGCAAGACAGACATGGAAGACATGTGAACTGATACTGCCCCTTATTTTTATACAGCATATATATGTTATTTGATTGTTTTCTTTTGTTCATACCTTTGTATGTTTTTGGAAACTTTTTGTATTTCTCAAACCATGTTTCAGTAGTTTAAAACTGTAATCGCATGCCATGTTTCTAATGTTTTATGTTTTTCTATGTAAACATGGAGCTTTTCCCCCTGAAAAGGGGTTTTGCCTACTCATACTATCCCAGTTAACAAATGGGAATAATTAAATAAATGCATACATACATAAATAAACAAATAAATAAAATAAACGCTGCAGTGGAGTGTGTGAGGTAACAAAGCATGTTGGCATGACAGGTGACTGCTCTACTATGGGAGGGGGCAGGACAAGTTACTATCCTGTTTTGGGATGGACTCACATTGAAAAATAAAGGAGTAAATGGACATGGCCGCCTACTGTCTTGCTTTGGGTGGTGGCTTCCTCTCAAAAACAGAGAACTAGGGCATAATAGTTTACTTTCCTGCCATGTATAGGGTGCAGGATTGTATCATATTCCCACACTCTGCAAGACATGCTGTGGAAGGGGATATAAGGTCTGTTATAAATATGGACATCATCTGCTGTCAGCACAGGGCTGCAAGATGGTGGATAATGGTAATAGACTTACTGCTACTGTCAGCATAGCACAAAAAGTGAACAGTGAGACTACAGACAGGTAAGTGGCCACAAAATAGAACCAAGGTGACAATGTTGAGACACTGATGTCTGTAAAGGACAGTTATGCATATACACACTCACAGATTTACATGTATAATGGAAAAGCAAAGGCTAGAAAAGTTTATCACAATGGATACAGGGTGCTACTGCAGGTTCTGCAAACACATGGCAGGCATATCTTTGAGAATGGTAAAGCAGGCAAGGGCAAGGCTCTCCAGGACAATGTATGGCAGGGAGTGGTACAGGACATCATGCTGTGGGTACACGTAATAGGACGCTAGTTGTACAGTGACCTACATGTATGAATGGGCTATTCAGCAGTGCACATATGCATATATAGTCTCCATGTGCCTCAGGACTGCAAGCATGACAGCCTGCACCACAAGATATGTATGTCTGCACAGGGTATGCAAATAACTGGTCAGGCTAAGGTGTTTGCCTTACAAACACAAGTTGCAGGGTTTGAGTCTCACAAGGGATAATTGGCTAGGCTTAAAATGGCTCTCAAGGGCAGTTAGCTTAGTACTAAACTATGAACCTATAGCAGCATATGTGGTAGTGGGAGTGACACATGTTGCAGCATTGTCAGGTAGGTTAAAATCATGCTTTCATAGGTTCCACTGGTAAAGTATCTAGCACAACAGGTCAGTGCATACATAATGTCAGAAGGTCAGCTACACCTGATGATGATGATACCATGCACATTGTACAGTCTGATGATATGGTATCAGTGTTAGCAATGCTAACCTTGGACATCATATACAGACCCTTCACTTGCTTTCAGTGCAGGGATTGCAAGATGCCTTGCCTGCATGCAGAGTGACATGGAATATAGTGACCTGGAGCTGACTTACCTGCTGGGGGCAGTTGCAGTCATGATGGCATCAGTGGTACATCCATAAGGATACTGTTAAATGGCCACCATGGCTATGCAAGTGCAAGTAGCCAGATGTAATGAGCATAGTCACAAGCTAGGTTTACACACACGGCATTCCCTGTTCCAGGGACAACATCACTGTCACTTCCAGTCATGAGCACCTCCACCTCTAGGTGTGGTCACTCCCATGGTCATTGTCAGTTCACTTTCAGCTCCAGTGCTGCGAGAGCTACCGGGCCTCATAGTTCCACAGCATTTCTAGCACCTTTGGCCTACTTAGTGCAACACCTTGCCATGATTGATTGTGAATTGTCATGAATACTGACCACCCAGTGTGGGCCACAGCAAGGTTTTGTTACATGTTGCCAATTTACTATACCATTAGTCTGACAAGACACTTCCAAATTTGATATTGCAGGGTCATGCATTACAAAAGTCTGTGTTCTCACATAGAAGCTCAACCCCAACAATGAAGGATGTGATCCCTGTGTTCCTCCAACCTTCTAGCTGAATGTGCAGCTACCACATTCAGCTTCAGTACATTTTACACCTAAGGTAGCATTCTTGTCCCCTGTTAATGTGTCCCACTCCATTTATGCAAAGGAGTATAACTGTGCCCTGCCCATCCACTGGCCTGTGTGAGTATCATAATATCAGATTCACAGCACGAGCAGTCAACATACTGTAATCCATAGTCTAAGTGTGTTATGAAGCACTGAATTTACAGAGTTGTTGAACGTATATTGCCTCTTTGCCAGTGCTATGAGGTATTGCATCCATTTCTGCCTCACATGGGGTACTGCTGTAGCTATTTTCAATGGTGATTCCTCACCAGACTCCTCCTCTACTCCTGCTACTGTTCTTGTATGTTCATAGGTATATAGGTATGTTCATAGGTGTATAATAGGCTAATGACCACCAGGACCTTTATAAATTTAGCTGTGCAATCCAGTCCAATTGTATCCTCCTATACCTTGGGTGTCTATTAGGAAGGGTCTGCTAGTTTGCAGGTGGCTAATAGCTTTGTGGGGGGGAGGGTTGTTAGTTAGACAATATTTTACTTAGTGCTTGCCTCTGTCCATTAGACACATGGGTAACCAAACTGGGGGTGTATTTATCATTTCATATCCAGCGGTCAAGGTTACATTTGAATAGGGTCAGGGATGAACTCTGCTTCACATGGATGGGGAGCCTATTACAGAGTGTTGGGATCCTTTGAGATGCATATCTGTCTCATCTGAATGTTCTATTTATGTCACAAGCAAAGTTTAAATCCTTGGATCTAGTGTTTCTATTGCGTTTGTTTTGCAGATGGGCAAAAGATCCATCAGGGCTGGATCTGAGGATGCCTTATGTGAAGGCATAAATCCTCTCTCAGTAACCTGTAGAAGGTTGAGTATAGAGGTAGGGCCTTAATGTGATCTGTGTAGGACAATGTATCAATACCCTGGATTGTACTGGTGAGGCACCTCTGTGGACATTCCAACTGTTGCAAATTACTGTTCAGGTACATGCTGAACTCAATGATGGGTCTGATAAGGGCTGAGTAAAGTAGTACTTTAACTTCCTCGAACCTGGTTGCCATACCCTTAGTCACATGTTGGGCAATATAGAATGACTTTCTTACTATCTTGGCTATATGTCAGTCAATGGCCCAATTACAGTTTACATATGCTCCCAGATCCCTAACTACCAAGTCAATTATTAGGGGAATTTTATCAATGGAATAATTAGGTCATGCAAACATTTCCTCAAAGGGCACTATAATTAACTTCTTGGTGTTGAAGTTTAAACAGTGGCTTTGGCACCATTCATTTGCCTGTGTTAGGCCCTTTTGCAGAATGTTAGTGTCATGGTGGAATCTATGATAGCTCCCAATTTACAGGAATCTTTTAACTCGGTGAGCCAGAGGTCCTTGACATTAGTTTTCACTTCTGAGAAGTAGATGCCAAAAAACGAGCGGACCCAACAGGGATCCCTGAAGTACTCTGTCAGTGATCGGTCTCTTGGTGGAGGCGTGCTCACAAATACTAACATCTTCGGTCCCATCTGTGAGCCAACTGGCAATCCAGTGAGTTATGCAAGGATTTATGTCTAGTTTGGCGAGTTTGCCAACAATACCTGAGTGGAGGATTATATCAAATGTCTTAGCCACGTCATTGCCTTGATAATCCTTTTGAAGAAGGCTACTATGTAGACCAAAGCCAAACTGGATAGGTCTATTGTCTGCTGGTTGCCAATGTCCTTGACGATCATTTCTATGAACATTTGTTCCATGGCTTTGAATATTAGACTTGTCAAAATGATGTATCTGCAGTTTCTGGGGTCAGTTGATGGATCACCCTTGTGAAGAGAGATGACTGCTGCAGTCCTCCATTGATTTGTTATGTAACCTGCTTTGAGGCTTTAGTTAAAAAGTACCTCAATGGATCCCAAAAGGTAATTTAGGAATATAATCTATTTAGGAAGCAACTTAAAATGTTGTCAGTGCCCATTGAGGCAATGATTTGGCCTTGGCAAGCACAGCTAAGGCCTGTTCCTTTCTGATAGTTGGGGAGATATGCTAGAAATGATTTCAGAGGGTGTTGTGGTGGGGAGTGTGAGGTGAAGCTTGAACTGAGTTTGTCAGCCAGCAGATTCACTATGTCTCTGTGCTCAGTGAAGGTGGCACCATTTACCACCAATTCAACACATTGCTGTGAGTTGCCTTTAAGGTTTTAGACATAGTTAAAAGAAGGTTTCATGGTTGTCCTTAGCCTGAGAGACTGTCCTGATCTTGCAGCTGTCCTTGTCAGACTTAATTAATCCTCTTAGTTTCCTGTTTAGTTTAATCAGGGAACTGTTGTATTTTTGAGAGTAGCTCTTCTGATTTTGGTCATGACTTTTTTCCTTTTATTTAAACTGCTAACTTTGCGATTCCAGCAGTGTGGTCTGCTTTTGATATTTGTTATGAGCTTAATTCTAGTAGGTACAGCAGCCTCCGTGCAGCCATCCACATATTTATATAGGGTTTCTGTGAACAATTCTACATAGGTTGCTGTGATCTTAGGGTTCTGCTGGGCATTCAGGTTTGACAGACTGTTGCTCAGTAGGATGCAGTTTGCTTTAGAATAGTTCCTAACTGTTACAGTTTTAGTTGGGTTTTCTGAGTTGAATTGTATTTTGAAGGAGACGGCTTTGTGAAACTGGGTGAGGGGATGATAGACACACACACTCACACACACACACACACACACACACACACACACACACACACACACACACACACACACACACACACACACACAGAGGTTAGCCTCATAGAGTGTGGATGTATCATAATAGTTGTTCAGGTTTGTTTGTGCAGAATCATCTCTTATCACATATATTATGTCAGAGGCATGGGATTACTGGAAGTGCTATTCTGATATTGTCCATGATTTTGGTTGGTTCTTTTCATGTTTTCCATGAGCCTCTACCTGTGCCCCTCTTGCTGGAGATCTCTACTGAGATTACACTCCTATGCAGGTAAATCACTTTGCACAGCTTCACAATATGCACCCTTCCCCTATTGTATGTCAGATCTCTGAGTGATGCTATTTGCCCTTCCCATGTTGTATGTCAGATCTCTGATAGATGCTATTTGCCCTTCCCCTCTTGTATGTGAGATCCCTGATAGCTGTCCTCTGCATTTTTCATGTAACGCTGCTTATCTCACACAGGCATCCTCCCCATTGTTATGTCACGTTGTGTAACAGTCACATAAAACAGATTTTCACTGTACAGTCACTACTGTAAACATTTAGATATGTGACTGGTGTTGCTGCTACAACCATCTTCTATTGACATGCCCTCATCTTCAGCACATTAGGTTGTTTCACCTGTCCTCTTTCCCTGTATTCATTTTTAGAATTCATCTGTGTGCTCCTATTCAATGCACACACTTCCACTGAGTGTTTATTTTACATGGCAGTCCATGTACCCTTACAGATCATGTACACAGTTTCAGCACAGAATGCCAGGAATGGAATATCACAATACTCTGCACTGTAGATACACTATGTTGAGACCATATACTTTGCATTCATACCTCTCAACTGGCTAGATACTTACAGTCTGTTCAGATGTGTTCCTTATTAAACTTGTGGCTTCTGCCATATCACTAGGATGATTTCAGGACTGTTGTGACTCATTATTATATATGTTTGAGTTCATACCTCTCAGCTGTGCAGAATTTTGCAGAATGTCCAGATTTTTGTCTCATATTTTTGATCTTTTCCTCATAAAATTTGTTTTTCTGGCAAGTCATTGATATGTCATTGCGGACTGAAATCAGAAAATAATGACAAACATTCGAGTTTCAAACTTCATGCTCTTCAGAAAATTCATGGTAATGTAAAACCTATTATTCTATCAACTGTCTAAGCTTGTAAGAGAAATATTAAAAATCTTTCCCTATTGTTGGGCCTTTGTTCCCTCCCATTTGTTATGACTGTCCAGATTTACTGTTCTAAGAGGTTGAGAGATATGTTTACGTTTCATACTTCAAATCATTCAGAGCGTGTGCTTCTACCACATTTCCTTAAGGCATCTATGTCAAATATGTCCCGAGTTCTGGGTCATTGTCCCCACATTATGTTGCCCTTTGTACAGATGTGTTGAACTAAGAGATTGAGAGCTATCTCTGAAGCCCTGGTGATCATTGTGGCATTGCATTCAAAACCGTGGACTGTAAGTGCTCTGCTTTAAACAAGATTGCTGTCCACTTACACGGTTTCCAGGCTCAGAACACTGTTGCCAGCCACAAATCCTCTCTTTGATGTGGCGCGCAGCATGAATGTGCACTGCACAGTGGTGTGCACTGCTGCACCACTCACACCACTGTGCACACGTGTAAACTCTGTGTAGGCTTTGCTAGCAGCCTACACAGTTTACTGAATCCTGGGGATACTTTTTAACTCAATGTACCTTTGCCATTCTTATTTTGGACTGCAGGTCCTGTAAGCTGCTCTTGTCATTGATAACAACCTGGAATCCTCACAGTAGTAGACACAAACCAAGAACTGATACCAACTGTTGTGAAAAAATAGTGACCTCCAGTATTTCAAACAACTCTTTATTCCATAAAAATACAAACAGTTGAGCACTTTTGTTCCTTTAACATGGATGGATCTTCATCAGAACTGTTATCCAAAACAACCAAAAGCTTAAATATATGCATTAAAAAGGTCACGTGGTATATTTCAGCCACTGATATTAATGTATTAATTTAAAAAAAATTAATTAATTAATTAATTAATTAATTAATTAATTAATGAACCCCCTTAAGCCTCATAATATTTTAATTTTAAAGAATTCTATGAAGGTTATTGCCAGAGATTTTCATGTTATATTGAACCCTCCATGTCAGGGAACAAAAGGTATAGTGGGTCAGAGCCATACAGTAGGGGCATACTGGTCTTGGTTGAATAAGAGTGAGAGATCCAAATGCATAGATGTTTGAAGAACTGCACACACGGATCTCAGGTATAAACTTTCTTGCATAATGAATGTAAGCAGTACAGTAGGTCAGAGAAATTGCTGGCATGTGGAAAGGCCCTCCTCAAGGTAGGATATTTTACTATAGGGGATCTAAGTTTATGACACTTGCTGAAATTCTACTTTCTTATTCGAAGTAAAGAAAATAAAAGGAGGAGAGGAAATACCTTATTAGCAGAGAATCAAGGTATCAAGGCTCTTGAGTCAAAACGTTTTAGGGCAGTTATGAAAACTTGCATAAACAAATTTCTTGGTGATTGAGAGAAGAAACATCCTCCAGAAGACTGATTAAATTCTTATACAAATCCCATCATTTATCAATGTGTTACAAGGGTCACTGAATTAATAAAATCCAAGCAAGCTGTCAGATTCATTGAGGGCAAGGACAGTAGGATTTTGAAAGAAAGACTGAAAACCCTTAGGGCCCTAAGGGGGTAGTGTCTGCCTAAACAGCTGTTGTATGCTTTACTAATGACTACGGCTTCTGTGCTATAGTTAGGAAGCAGTATGTTTTGGATCAGATCTTGTGGAAAGATAGAAATGTCACCTCATCTACTATTTTATAAGACAGGGATATGGGGGTCAAAAGAACAGACATTAACTTCTGAAAGCTACTTGAAGCACACGCAAAAGGATTTAATTGCAAAATTCAGGCATAGGAGTACCTTCATTAAAAAAAAAAAAGACAGCCAAAACAAGCCAGTTTATTTCTCCATGCCAGTCCCAAGCCCAGATAAATGGAGAGAGTTATGTCAAGGCATCTGGTGTAACATTTTTGCCAGAGAAAATATGCGGACAACAATACAGATTTCCATACCGGATCTGTCGAGGCCCATGTTAACAATGACCACTTCCAGTACTGTTAGCCAACAGGGTGCTGGTGGAAATTGGGATGTTGTTGACAGAATGAGAAGAAGTGGGTACAGGCATGCCCAGAGACAGGAGGAGAGGATGAGAGTTTGGAGTGTGGAAGTGAGGGTAGGAACAATGAATATTGCCAGTATAACTGGTAAAGGGAGAGAGCTAGCTGATATGATGGAGAGAAGGAAGGTTGGTACATTGTGTGTGCAACGGACCAGATTGAAGGTGAATAAGGCCAGGTGTATCAGAGGTGGGTTCAAATTGTTCTACCATTGTGTGGATGGGAGGAGAAATGGGATAGGGATTATCTTGAAAGAACAGTACACCAAGAGTGTTTTGGAGGTGAAAAGAGTGTCACATAGAGTGATGTTTATTAAATGGAAATTGGTGGTGTGATTACGAATCTTGTTAGTGCATATGCTCTGCAAGTTGGATGTGTGATGGATGAGAAAAAAGTTTTTGGAGTGCGTTAGATAAAGTGGTGAAGAGTGTACCCAAGGGTGAGAGAGGGGTGATTGGAGTGGATTTCAATGGGCATGTTTGTGAATGGAAAAGAGGGGTTGAGGAAGTGATGGGTAGGTATGGTGTTAAGGAGAGGAATGCAGAAGCTCAGATGGTAGTGGATTTTGCAAAAAGATAGATATGGCTGTGGAGAACACATATTTTAAGAAGAAGGAGGAGCATAAAGTGACATACAAAAGTGGAAGAAGATGCACATAGGTGGATTGTATCCCATGCAGAAGGGCCAGTCTGAAAGAGATTGGAGACTGAAAAGTGGTGACAGGAGAAAGCATCGTTAGGCAGCATAGGATGATGATCTGTAGAATGACATTGGTACTCAAGAAGAAGAGGAGGAGAGTGAGGGGAGTGGCAAGGATCAAATGGTGGAAGTTGAAAAAGGATAACTGTAAGGTGAAGTTCAGAGAAGAGTTAAGACAGGCACTGGGTAGCAGTGAAGAGCTACCAGACAGCTGGGCAGCCACAACAGAGGTGGTAATGGAGACAGCTAGAAAGGTGCTTGGTAGGACATCTGGATAGAGGAAAGAGGACAAGGAGATCTGGTGGTGGAATGAGGAGGTACAGGAGAGCATAAAGAGCAAGAGTTTGGCAAAGAAGAAGTGGTATTTTCAGAGAGATGAAGAAAGTAGACAGGAATACAAGGGGATGAGGCACATGGTGAAGAGATAGGCAGTGAAGGCTAAGGATAAGGCATATGGCAAGTTGTATGAAAGGTTGGACACTAAAGAGGGAGCAAAAGGACCAGTACCAATTGGCTAGACAGAGGGACCAAGCTGGGAAAGATGTGCAGCAGGTTAGGGTGATAAAGGATAACAAGGAAAATGTGTTCCCAAGCAAGGAGAGTATGTTGATCAGATTGAAAGAGTACTTTGAAGGGCTGATGAATGAAGAGAATGAGAGAGAGAGAAGGTTGGATGATGTGGGGATAGTGAATCAGGAAGTGCAATGGATTAGCAAGGAGGAAGTAAGGACAGCTATGAAGAGGATGAAGAATGGAAAGGCTGATAACAATCCAGATGGCATACCCGTGGAAGCATGGAAGTATTTAGGAGAGATGGCAGTGGGAGTTTTAACCAGATTGTTCAATGGAATCTTGGTAAGTGAGAGGATGCCTAAGAAGTGGAGAAGAAGTGTAGGTATAAAACTGATCAGTCACAGCATGAAGTTGTGGGGGGGTTAAGAAGGGTGGTGATGATTAGTGAGCAGCAGTACAGCTTCATGCCAGGAAAGAACAATGCAGATGCAATGTTTGTTCTGAGGGTGTTGATGGAGAAGTATAGAGAACGTCAGAAGGAGTTGCCTTGTGTCTTTGTGAACTTAGAGAAAGCATATGACAGGGTGCCTAGAGATGTGTTGTGGCATTGTTTGAGGAAGTCATGAGTGGTAGAGAAGTATGTAAGAAAGGTGCAGGATATGTATGAGGGCAGTGTGACAGTGGTGAGGTCTGCCGTAGCAGTGACAGATGTGTTCAAGGTGGATGAGGGATTGCATCAAGGATTAAATTTGAGCCCTTTCCTGTTTGCAATGGTGATGGACAGGTTGACAGATGAGCTCAGACAGGAGACTCTGTGGACTATGATGTTTGTGGATGACATTGTGATTTGTAGTGAGAGTAGGGAACAAGTAGAGAAGACCCTGGAGAGGTGGAGATAGGCTATAGAAATGAGAAGAATGAAGGTCAGCAGGACTAATACAGAATATATATGTGTGTGTGAATGAGATGGAGGACAGGGTAATGGTGAGGATGCAGGGGGTAGAATTGGCAATGGTGGATACGTTTAATACTATGATCAACAGTTCAGAATAATGTTTAATGTGGAAGAGAGGTGAAGAAGAGAGTACAGGCAGGCTGGAGTGGGTGGAGAAGAGTTTCAGTGGTAATTTGTGACAGACAGGTACAAGCAAGAGTGAAAGGGGAGGTCTACAAGAGGGTAGTGAGACCAGCTATGTTATATAGGTTGGAGACAGTGGCACTGATGAAAAGACAGGAGTCAGAGCTGGATGGGGCAGACTTAAAGATATTAAGATTTGCACTGGGTGTGACAAGAATGGACAGAATTAGAAATAATTATGTTAGAGGATCAGCTCAGGTTGGATGGTTTGGAGACAAAAGCCAAAGAGGTGAGATTGCATTGGTTTGGACATGTGCTGAGGAGGGATGCTGGGTATATTGGGAAAAAGGATGCTAAGGATGGAGCTTCCAGTAAGAGGAAAAGAGGAAGGCCTAAGATAAGGTTTATGGATGTGGTGAGAGAGGACATATAGGTGGTTGGTGTGACAGAGCAAGATGCAGAGGACAGGAAGAAATAGAAACAGATGGTAGACTGTAGTGACCTCTAACAGGAGAAGATGAAAGAAAAAGAAGAAGGAGTATCTCCATAAAAAGTATTGTGAATTATATGATGAGGAATTTGATATGGAATATCCATGAGATATTGCTAAAGACTGACCACCATTTTGGAAAGGCTGAAAAAATGATGGAATTCAGCTGGTTTCTGACCTTGTCTTTACTTCTGCAGATGAGAGGGGAGGGGGAGCCTGTTTAGTATGGTTCTATGATGGGATTACTAAGGAGAAGTTGGAATGGAGTAGAAGGGTCCAAAAAATTAACATGTGGAAATATGTGTTGAAAAATGTTATGAAGTTAGTGTCCATCCTAGTCGCAAGGAATCATCAAATGAGGCTGATATACTGCAGGTTCAGAACCACTGCACTGTTAGGCTATGGGGAAGTGGACAGAGAAAGTTTTGAAGGCATGGATACCCAGTCATTGGATTTTTAGGCATGTTTTGGGAATGCCTAGTGATTACTTGAGAGTTTGGGGGTAGTATATTAGGGACTGTGAGGAAATTTGATTTTCACTACCATACTACCTACAGAATGGACATTTATGAAATTTGGTATTGGGAGGTAAAAGATGACTTGGAAAAATAGAGAAAAAAGATTGTATAACCATATTAACTGGTTGAATGAAAGCCTTATTGTGAGAGGGTGGAAAGGAGAGATAAAATAGACATGAAAGTATGGGGGATCTTTTGGTTTTTATACAGATGGTGATGGCTGGTCTTTAGGTTTATATACAGATAGTGATGGTTGCTTTGGAAAGCAGGCAGAACAAACAGCTGACAAACAGGAAGACTAAGAAAGGTAACCGATATCTAAATATGTGGTGGCAGGAATGGGATGGGGTGGGGAGTGGCAGAGAGCAGTGCTGTTTTGTTAAAAATATAGTATGTTTCAGCACATCATATTTAACTGAACTTAGTTTTGCATGCTGTTTGCTGGTTATTGAAAAGATATGTTAGAAAGCTGAAAGGTAATGTGCAATCAGCTTGCTAAACTGATGGTAAATGTCACCATGTTTACCACAACAAATGGCATTACAAACTAAAATGCATACCACTTCCTGTTGTAACCAGAAAATAGATCCTAATGGTGTTCTCCAAGGCAAGGAACACAGCATCTATAGATACTGATAACTTTCCAGGATACCCACTAAATGGCTTGAAGCAGGCCTGCTCTGACCCCCATCAAAGCTATATAATCTCAATCTTGAAACTGGGTTTTTGCCATTGGCTGGAAGACAGCAACTGTCAATCCACTGCACAAGGGAGGGCTGTCTACTGATATGGGAAACTATAGGCCAGTCAGTCTGACCATTCTAATCTGTAAAGCCATAGAAACAATTGTCATGGATGGTATATGCAAAGGCCTAATAAATCTACAAATATGGGGAACTTATGCCTTCTGAACCTGGTAAATTTCTTTATGAAGGTTACAAAGGTCATGGATGAGGGAAAATCAGTGCATAAGGCCTATTTGGGTTTGCCCAAGGAATTTGGCACTATTCCTCACTTGGGTATAATAAAAAATGACAAAAATATAAATAAACCTCTATGTTATCTGTTGGGTAGCCAAATGGATTTCACAGAGGGTGCACAAGATAAGAATAGGCAACTTCACCTCCACTAAAAGTCCACTCACAAGTAGAGTTTCCCAGTGATCATTACTGGGACTGCTCCTGTTTGGCATTTACTTCAGATGCTCAAGCCAATACAAATGGGCTGCAGTTGACCAAGTTTGCGGATAACTGCAATTTCAGGGCAGTCATAGCATTTTGCAAAAACATGAACATCCTCCGGAAGGGTCTTGCACAAATGAATAATTGGTGTAGGAACCATGGGTTCAAACTAAATGCAATATAGTGCATATTCGTCTCCCTCTGTATATCATCCAGCACTGTAAATTACAACAATGACAACATACCTCTTAAGGTAGAAATGGTAGTTAGGATCTCGCCTTTAACTAACATTTGTCCAACCCAGTTAAGAATTCACTTTCTGTTGCACAACTTATATGTGAAGTCATTACATCCAGGTCCATGTAGGGTATTGCCCTTCTGTACTCAGCATTTATTAGACTATTCATTGAGTACTATGTATCTGCAAAAGCACATGCTTCAACTTGAATGACCACAGAAATTCCTTACCAAAAGATTCGAGAGAGTCCAATACTTGAACTGTGGGAGCCATCTTAGATTACACTCCCTATTCTCAGTTACCTATAGACTGCTAAGGGGTGACCTCTGTTAAGTCTTTAAGACCTCTTTAGTCCCTGTACTGATGAACCTGTTCTATATCCACAAAAATAGTAGTATCAGCTCTGAGGATTTTAATCTTTCCGTCGATCTAAACAGGACATTCTGGAGAGACACATGTATCTGACAGAGGCTTCCATTGCTCTGGAACAGGCTTCCTATTCATATAAAATAAAATAGCTCCCTGACCCATTTCTGTCTGGACAAATGGGTAGGAAATTGCAAATTTATCCCTGGAGTGACACCATGTCTTTCCTGGACAGCCAACTCTGATGTGCTACAAAATTGTAACTTGACTATTTCCTGTCTATAAAAAGGAACAAATAGCACTCAGGAATATGGTTAAATATGCTTTAAAAAGGCCCCAGGCCTGTTACCTAGTACCTATTTCTATGCACTTATTTTTGCATATTGCCTACTGGTTATTAGAAATGTTATTTCTGCCATGTTTTAAACTGCTGTTGAACTGCTTTTGTTATACCTGTTGACTTGTGTGTGTTTGAATTTTTATGATTTTTCTAGTAAACGTTTTTTTATTGAAAAAAATCTGCATTCCATAGATAAAGTTACATTGGACATTTTATCATTCTTGGCTAAAAGGTGACTAACCAGCAAACAGCTGCAGATGTCAAACTATGGACAGATTTTGCTATCTTTAGAATTACAACTTTCTGACTAAAATCTTTAATAGTTTTCAATTACTTGAAGTACATTCAGTATATTAAAGTAAAGGCTTTGCATTTCATGCTACATCTTTGAATGTGTTCATTATGGAGTTGAGAATGCTAAATATTTGCTACTTAATATCTTCATTCCTGGATCTTGTATGGCATACTTGTTTACTGCAAATTGTTTGCAGCACAGATTTTGGACCTGTTGCTTAAGAACAATGTAGCACATTGTCTGCTTGGTTTCATGCTGAATACAGAGCATTAGACCTTTTAAGCTCTTGGAATTATGTAATGGAGGAATGTGAAGAACAACTTATAGGGAAACCATAAGAAAATGGTTGTCTAGCCATTGTTCTTCAGCTGACTATGAATCTATGATCCATTCTTCGACTGGGAGGATATTAACTCATTTATTGGCAGTCTGCTGTCTTTCTCTCTACTTTTGGCAACCATATTTCTTGAGGTAACGATTACTTTATATTGGACTGCTTGATCTTTTCTTCAGCAATCAGTTTATATGAACTGAATACAGGCCTTTCAGAGAGATTGGGTCTTGAATAAGATCATTTTTTGGACACCTGCTTATAATTCACAGCTCATTTTTTCTTCTCAGAAAACTAAAGTCATTTGACAATAATTTGATGTCTCATTTATTTATTCATTATTTGTGTTCATTTAGCGTTGCATCATACTGAGAACTGAAGCACTCCTTGGTATTTCACATTGATTTAAATGTTTGTATAACTCAGCATTGTTTTAAAATACTGAACAAAAATTACCCTCTATGTAGGGTTCATAAACATTTCTAAATAACACATGGAATTTCTACAGCCATAGATTATACACATGCAATGTCAGTGGGTAGCAGTTTGATTGTCATGATATGATGTTTAAGATGACATCTGCCGAGTCTCTGCAATCTGAAAGTGGTGGTAAATGTTAACAGAAGTTTGAAAATAAGTGTGGCGGTATAATACTGAAGGTTACAATACTGCCCTGGGTTTGATTCCTTCACTTTCTTATTATACACTGTGCAATTCTAAGAATGTTGTTTAACCAGACAGTGCTCCCAGGTTATACCCGAAAGGAAGTAGTTGTGCTTGGGGTGTTTACTCATTTAGCAAATTATAAACTTTAAATGAAGAGATACAGCCATGCTTATTTCCCTATGTAGCCAATATAACCACACATATTTCAATAAATCTACATGGTATGCACAATATATCTGTGAAAATTTCATCTCCATGGCTTGACATTTCAAGTGTAATCAGACAGATTTTTGTAAGCTGCTTGGCCTTTAAAATATTAAGAAATATAGAACTCTTTCACATTTTCAGAAATACGCATAAGAATAGCTAATAGCTCATGAATTGTGCATGTTATGTATATGCTGTCAAGTACGTTTTGTTGAGTTTCGTGAGCCCTTTCACATTCCACAGTTAGACAGTGTGCATTTTTCACTGGCAATTTGTTTATTATACTGAGGAAATCAAAACACAAAGTAGCATCTGCAAATAAGCAAGAAGACTCAAAACTGCAATTTGCAATCATTTCAAGAGGTGTAGCTTCTACGGCAGAAAGATGTCAAAATGTCAAATAAATCTACATGAGACATAGTTAATCCCACAATAATAACACCTGACTTTCTTTATGTTATTAGTGAAATCCCACTATGGATTGTAGTACAGATTACATGTTTACACAACTAATATTTAGTACAGCTAGAAATAGCACACACACATATTTTACTAAAAGAATGATTTAAAATTTGTTATAAAGACTAGAAATTTCTGTTACTGTTTTATTGTGTTAAACTTTCCACTGGGATGCATAGTTTTCAATTTGCTTTCTCACGATTAAGAGACAAATCCAAAAATAATGGGGAGCAATATCCCAAAATCAGGGACTACGTTTGAATATTACTTTAATAAGTTATTCATCAGCAGTCATTTTCCAAAGGGTAAGAAGTATGAAACTCTAATATCTGACATTCAGTGAGTTACTAGAAAATAAATTAAAAAATGACAAGAGAAAGAGTATATATATATATATATATATATATATATATATATATATATATATATATATATATAAGGTAAAAAATCAAAACCAGTGTGAAATCGGGGACAACTGAGAGGTATGTTGTAATATAATTCAGTACATTACCTGCACCATTTTGAATCTCTATTTCCCTTACCTAACAACTAAATATTAATTTATTCAAAAAGATATTTTTGACAAAGCAGGCCAGATACCAAAACAGTTGCCCTCAGTGTAAGTCTGCCCTAATTCTGAAAGACATTCTGTCAGTGTAATTGACTTACTTGGGTGTAAAACCTATCTATAAAAAGACCTGCTCTCTGTGTAAGTAGTCACTTTTACTAAAAGCAAGTCTTTTGGAATTGGATTTTACAGGTTCAAGGAATAAACTCCCACTGCATGCAAAGAAAAGGTAGTAGCTTTTATATCTTTAATAGCATCAAACATCAGCTAGGGAGACAGAGAGACAAGGTAGGGAGTCATGTTTTTTAAGCATTTTGTTGAAATATGGTTCCAGGCATGAACTGAAACTATGCATTTCTAAATCTTTGGTAAATCCTTTACAGTTCTTGGAATATCATCTTTATGGCTTTGAACTATTAGTAGGAGTTATATCTACTAGAAGATAAGTTACAGCACACAAATTATGCAAACCTCTAAATAGTCAACGGTGAAGTCTGCAATCTGTATGATGGCTGTTTAAATTAATTGCTCTGTTACCAGCAATTTCCTGAATTTAGTTTATATTCCCTAATTTACCAGAGGAATGAATCAAAGCAGTGGTGGATATCAAGAGGAACAGTTACACAGTTTTAGTTTAGACTGCACAGAAAAACAGACATGTATTGAAATTTTGAAAGCTTGCAAAAACAACAAAGGATCTTGGTGAGGCAAAGGTCACAGTACAATATTACCACCAGTATGTGATAAATGGATTATATGACAAAACACTGCTGCTTGATGAAGAAACTGATATACTTTTCCAAAGATCTAGCCATCCCTTAGTGGAAAATAGGTTCCCAGAACAGTATCTTGGGTTATATGAGGACAAGAATGTTTTGCTATCCTGCCAGTTTAAAATACCAACCCATATTAATAGCCTAGCAAAAGATGAAACTGTCACAGGCTGTTGTGAATTCATATTGTCTTACATCATTTTTCAACATTATAGATGAAAAAGAAGATTTTTGACAGTCAGGAAGAGTTGGAATGAGGGCTGAAAACAGAGAAGGGCAAATATATTGCTGCGGAAAGGTTGATGGAGCAAAGAAAACAGGATCATTTAGCCCTCTTACCTTACATGTAAGGATGGAGTACAATTTTCTTTTTGAGTGGAGCAGTGGTTAGCAAGGAATGAGGGAGACATATTTCATGCCATATACGGATGGATTTAAAACAAAGGATTTTAAGATCGGGTGTGTACCTTTTGACTTTACTTGACTTTTCAGAATGTTATTGATTTTACCAACTATTTCTGTCATGTCCTTCATAAAATGGTGGATTTTATGGTAAATAGCTGAGGAATACAGTAATCAATAATACTATACATTAAAGTTTCATACTTGTTGTTCATAAAATTTGCTGATGCAAAGCCTATTGCTCTATTAATCTTTTAAGTGAATTAGGGCAATAGTTAAAACTTGCACCTGACTGTGTGCCTCTGTCTCCTCCCTATTATTTTTTACTTTGTCCTAATTCTTGAGCAAAAAAGATGAGAGCTATGGCTCAGGGGGATGTTTAACAAGGTACACCAGCAGTAATGGTGTGTGGGTGGAAATTCATCTGGGAGGGTCAATAAGTACAAAAGTAAGAAATGTACTTATTTGGAAAAGAAAAAAGTTATTTACAGAAGGACAGGTAACTAACTATGATATGTAAGCTAGAGAGGCATTTAAGTGTTTTGAAATGTGCTGTGGTCTCCTCAGGTGGAATGGTTGATACACCGTTGCTGTAAAAAGCATGTGAGAGAAAAGAAGATGAGTAGTGTGGAACAAGAAAAAGGAAATAAATAAGTAGAAGGGAGGCCTTAATTATCATTTCAGGACAAACAGCAGTTGAGCTGTCCAATAGGAATTAGAATGTCAACGGATTTGAGAAAAGGGACTTCAGACCTAGAAGGGGCAACGGAATGAGCACTACAAGATTTGCACAAGTCTAAACCTCTAGCATTGATTGTAAGACCATTACTTAAAAATAACCTATGCCTGGGTGTGGGTAATGCTGGATTTACCCATGGTTGGTGTGGTTTGGTCATGAGGGCAAAGCCCGAGTGGCCAAACAAAGACAACCGTGGGTAAATCCAGCATTACCCACACCCAGAAGTGGGTTATTGCTATTATACAATGACATTATTTAAGAAAAAAATACTTACTTTTCTTAAATAATGGCACTGTATAATGCCTGTGTGCTGTCCTTCTGCAGCTGTCTGGTATTTTGTGGCGTTTTTTTTTTTTTTCAATAATTTTTATTTTTGTTTTACATTTTCGAAAACCATAACCATTCCATATTTACAAAATGACCATATTTGCACGTTATATATTATGGATAAAGCAGAAACATGTAGGTCATACAACATACCTAATTACAATATATACAAAGATGCTTTCCCAATTAATGTCATTAGTCTAAAAACAGCACATACAAAAATGATACTTCATCTATAGTTAAGCTGTGTACTCGTGGGAATACTTCCAGTTCATAAGATATGGTGTACCTGGTGCTTTATGCTAATAAGATGTTATAGGACTGTTCCCAGAATGCTCGGCCTTTCATATTTTTGTTTCTTTTGTCCAATACTATTTTATGTGCTAGTAGATGTTTAATAGCAGATTTATTGAATTCCTCCCAAGAGATACTTACAGGATCTACCATTTGTGAGCTATATATAGCTTCATTAATAAGAAAATTGTTATAAGTGGGTTAGCTTGTTTTTCTGAGATGTTGGCCAGGAGGATGTGTAAAAAAGTAAATTCCCATGTTAGTGTTGATGCTTGGTACCCTATTTTTTGCAGTTGTAACTTAATGGAATTCCAAAGCTTGAAAATGCATTTACAACTCCAGAATATATGTATTAGGTCTGCAATCAGGTCTTTACAGTGTGGACAGTATGGGGACTTAGTTGCATTGAATTTGTGAAGAATTGCTGGGGTGAAATAAGCATTATTATTAATCATGAGTTGCGTGTAAGAGAGTTTTTTAAGTGGAATAGTTTTTAATGTTAAGTTGATTGCCTTTTCTATTTCCTGGTCATCCATATCAGGTTTTAATTTTCTCCAGTAATTACAGAAGAGAAGGTCTTTCTGGAATTTGATTTCCCCTATCATTTTGTATGAGTTTGTTATTGCTTTCCTTGACATTAACATAGTCTTCCAAAGTAGGGTACAGTTTTTGACGTCACTTTCGAGTATGGTGAGGTTTTGGAGGTAACTGGAACACACCTCTTTGATTTGTCTTAACATTATTATATATACTTTAGGTAAGTGTAGATTACTTCTTAATTCACAAATTGTGCTATTGAGGAATGGGTAGATATCTTGAATTCTTTTATGTTTTAACCGAGGGAAGGAGTCTAGGTTTAGCATCTTGTTATTTATTTTTAAGTTAGGATTTTTATGGAGGGGTTGTAGTATTAACATAGCTTGTCCAAGGTTTAAGGAGTGAAAAAGTTTTTGTGTTATATTTATAGAATGTTTTAGTGGCTCTGTTATGTTATAGGCTTGTAAATATTTTTTATTTAAGAAGGGAAGCGCTTTGGGATTGATGTCTAATGTTTTTATGTACCTATAGTATATTGCTACCCAGGCCGGTGAACCAGTCTTTGCCGAGGGTTCATACTCTGCTATTCTCAGAATTCTATTAGTGTTAATAATAGAGTAGTAAGTTTTGAAATCTGGCAAGTTCAGACCCCCTTTGTTCTTGGGAAGTGTTAGTTTTTGATAGGAGATTCTGTTCTTTTTAGGTTCCCATACAAATTTTGCTAGAAAGGTATGAATTTGTTTGAAGAATTTATTATGCATAGTTATCTGAGATGTCATAAATAAATATATTAATCTAGGTAGTATGTTCATTTTAATTGCTGATACTTTAGACAAAAATGGTAGCTTAAGGTTATTCCATCTTGTACAATCTTGTGTTATGTTTTGCCATTTAAGAGTTACGTTATGTTGGTAGAATTCCTTGTTATTCTGAAAGAAAGTAATCCCCAGGTATTTGGTTTCTTCTTTTATTTTTATTTTGCCTAAGAGAGGTAGTAGGGAGATGAGTCTTGGTGGCCTTAAGGGGAATATATTAGTTTTAGTAAGGTTTAATTTGTAGTTAGACATGTATGAGAATTGTTCAATTGTGTTTATTATTTTGGCCATGTCTGAACTTGGTGTAGTAAAGTACATGTTTAAATCGTCTGCAAATGCTGAGAGATAAACTTTGAAGTTATGTATTGAGGGGGGATTATGATATGTATTTTGTTTAATATATAGAAATAGGGGTTCTAGGTAAAGGTTGAAAAGAAAGGGTGATAGCGGGCAACCTTGTCTTGTTCCATTTTTTATCGAAATTCTGTTTGACCATGTTTTGTTTATATATAGGGATGTATATGGATTACTATAGAGAATTTGAATGATCTGTATAAAATGTTTAGGTATGTCAAAGTGAGGGAATGTTTGCAGCAAGAATTCAAGATTGACCCTATCAAAAGCCTTGTGGGCATCTACTACCATTGTGAAGATGTTGGTATTTCTCTGATTTGCAAAGGATATTAACGCTTCTAATGTTAGCTTGTTGTCACTGGTCTGTCTACGTGGTGTAAACCCAGATTGTTCTGGAGAAATGATTTTCTCTATCAGATTTTTAACTCTGTTTGCGAGTATTGAGGTCAGGATATTGGTGTCTATATTTAGAAGAGAGATGGGTCTATAGCTATCTGGATTTTTAGGGTCCACTTGGTCTTTTAATATAAAAATAGTTTTAAAAGCGTTAAAGTGAATATCATGTATGTTGTTATTTATTATATAGTTCAGCATGTGGTATAATAATTTTGCAACTAGTGGACTGAAGGATTTATAAAATTCTGAGGTAAGACCATCCGGTCCTGGGGCCTTGTGTGGTTTTAGATGTTTAATTGTTGTGGTTATCTCGTTAATAGAAATGGGCTCCGTTAGTTTTTTTTTTGTTGATCTAAATCTAGTTTAGGGACTTTATTTTTTGAAGAAAAAGATCCCTATCCTCCTTTGAAGCTTGTAGGGTTTGTTCTTCATATGTTTGAGTATATATTTGTTCAAATACTTTGATAATTTCCTCATTTCTTGTATAGTTTTTCCCTTGGTAATTTACTTCTGCTATAACTGAGGTGGATTTTTGTTGAGCGATAATTTTGGCCAATGCTCTGGAAGGAATTTGGGCTTCTTCTGCATAATTAGCCAACTGTCTTGTCTCATAAAAAGATACATTTCTGTTCTCGAGCATATATAGGTCTCTTTGTAGTTTTAGGAGGTCCATTTCCATTTGATTATTACGGTTATTTATCAATTCTTTCTCACATTGTTCTATTTTCTCCTTTATTTTATGTTCCTCTTTCAGTTGGATTTTTTTATAATATGCTGCTTTTTTAATGAAAGTTCCACTGATTTGTGTTTTGGTCGATGCCCATTCTATATCCATTGATGTTTGGGAATTGAAGATTATTTACAAGGGATGTTTTTAATATATCCTCAATCTCTTTTACTACATCTGTTTTGAAGAGCAGATTAGGATTTAATGAGCAGTTATTAGCTCTATTGTTTAAAAGCCTTTTTATGTCCCAGTTGATACTCAATGTAACTTTGGAATGATCTGACAGAAACATAGTGTGTATGACTATTGCAAGGTCCATGTTAATGAGTATGTCTGAGATTAAAACGAAGTCTATTCTCACCCACATTTTATGGCATTGGGAGTAGAATGTGTAATTCCCAGTTTTGTTATCTTTATCCTCATATTTAAAGGGGTCATATAGTTTGAAGTCTTGTTTAAGTTCATTTAAAGCTATTGCAGCTTGTCTATTATGTAGTTTGGTCGGGTTCGATTTATCCTTTCCTGGGTTTTGATATGTGATCCAGTCACCACCAATTATTAGATAATGATCTTCCAGTTGGTTTAGAATTGGGCACAGTGACATGAAAAAGAGATGTTGGTTGCTACAAGGTGCATATACATTTAACACCATTATGGGTTTTGGAAATACGGTGTTAGTAAATGTTACATAGCACCACCTTCCCTCTTTGTCAGCCTTAGTTTCAAGAATTTTATCCTGAAAAAGTTTTTTTTAATTATTATGGCCACCCCAGCACTGTTAGTTTTGTCCCCAGAAGCTATAATTTGTCTTATCCACATTTTTTCCCAATATCTGTCCATTACTCTAAAGTTAAATTTGTTTATTGTATTAAGATGAGATTAGCTTAGGTTTTCAGGGCTAAATGCAAAAATAGTTTACTTTTTTCTTTATTTTGTAGTCCTTTAATGTTCCACATTTCAATTTCCCCATTTATGTGATAGATATGCTTGTTTTAACTGATCTGTATATTAATTTAGATTTATGTTTTTTGTATGTGTTGTTATAGTGTGTCATTGAAAAGCATCTAACTATTCCCGTCCCTACACTGTGCCTACCCACTATACCCCTGGACCAGGAATAAACGTGGAAATACAATGTGATTTTAGTATGTACCATAAGATTCCCACTAGTATTAAATTGTGTTTTTTCTTTACATATAAGTTTGTGACATGGTATCCCCCTTATGTTACTAAATACAATATGGACAAAGCTTAACAGACTAGTTCTCTACAAAAAACACTGCTGCGTCATATCCCTAGTCTCAACCTTTAAACTATTATACCATTAGAGTACAGCGGTTAAAGTACAAGACATACAGCTTATAAGTTTATGATCTATTCCTCCTAAAAGTGCGTTTTTAAACAACATGTTAATGATCAAATTCTCAATTAGATATGGCAAAATATACAACAATGTAACCTATATTTTTAAGCCAGACATGTCATATTTAAATGATCCTTCTCCATATAGTTCTCTTACCATCCCTCTTCTTATATATATAAATTACCCAGTTTCTGTGTTCAGGCATTCTTCTGTAGCAATCTATAACAAACTCAGATTGCATTATTGGCATCTAAATAGAAGTGGGTATATGAGGGAGGAAAAAAAAAGATTGCAAGCTTAGGCAGGTATATACACTGCTAAGACTTGCTTGTTTAGATATTTATAACTTCTGCAGTCAATTAGGTTATATTCATATTGTCATATAATTCCTCTCCTCTAAACTGCTTAAACTCTCATTCCTGCAGTTATTCCAGTTAAACATCATTATTTCAGTCAAGAACCATTTACTTGGCCTGGTTCTACCAGACTCACATCCAGAAATTAAGACAGGATTCTTTACAATAAGCTTGCATTGGAGAATCAAAGTCACAATTTTGTTTTGGTAAAACAGTACCTTATTTTTCTGATTCTTCAAAGTCATGTTTGCAGGGTTTACTAGTCATCTTTCAGTCAGTTGTTGACATTAATTGTTTTATGCCAATTTTTGTGATTTTTGAGTCAGAAATCACTTCGTGGTCTTGCTGTACCTTCCTTTTAGTTTGTTTTGGTTTTATAGTGAAGATTTTGAGCTCGAAGGGGAACTGTTTTAACATATCAGTTTTCTGGGAAATGGTGTCACCTTATATTACGCACATTGGAAATGGCGGTTGAATTTTAGTTCCTACTCGGTATTTATTTCCTTTACTTGTGTTCCTCATGGCTCCCATCATTGATTTAAGGGCCTAGGCAGCAAGGAGAAGCTCTCAGGATTTGTATCCCATCAAAAACACTCACAAATCAGTCTGATTTTTACTCAAGGGTCATTTTTAATTTCCAGGCATTTTATTTAGTTTCTGGAAATGGAATCTGCTTGAAAACTGACACGAACGTCTCTTTTGCTTCCTTGGGGTTAGCAATCATGTATTTAACATCTTTTACATTGAAAATTGGAAGGTTTGGCTATTTCATCTAGAACTTTATTTTCTTTTCTATCAGAAACTTGCAGTATGGAGATAGAAGTTGCCTTGCTTGCCTTATCTGAATAGGCAGATCTTGAGCAAAGGAAATTCTACTTTTATTCCAGGTGAGTGTCCCCTTCTTCTTTGCTGCAAAGAGTATTTTATTTACATCTTGATAGTTTATGATTTTGGCATACACAGGTCTTGGTCTCAAGGATGATTGAGCTTCTCTCAGAGCTCTGTGGGCTCTCTCAATTATTATTTGTTGTGTTGCTTCAGAATCATCTAGTAAAGATTTTAGTATGAGTTTGATAGTTGGCATTAGATCAATGTGTGACACAGTTTCAGGGATTCCCCTTATGATAATATTGTTTCTCTGAGCTCTTGCTTCTAAATCTATTATTTTTGTTTGTAGACTTTGCAGCTCTTTGTCATGGGAATCAGTTCTCTGAGATATAGAGTCTAATTTTATTTCATTTTCTAATATTTTTGCTTCATATTTTTCAATTCTGGTTAGAATTTAATTATATGAGTCTCCAAATATTTGAAACTGTGTGGATAAGTCTTGTATTGCTTGTTGAATGGGCAATAAAGCTGTTTTTATATCTTCCAGGCTAGCTGTCTGTTCTGACTTGGTTTTATTTGCAGGCTAGGAATTGTCAGATTGCTTATTTGTCCTCTGTCTTTTTGGAGTTGTGTCTTTGTCTGGTGAGGCTAGTATAGAGAATTTGGTTTTAGTTGTTAAAGTCTCCATATTATTTTCTTCTTTCGACATCTTGCTTTTAGGTAATTTTTGCGGACTTTATGTATGACTGCAGGGCCACAACACCACACGGCTACAGATGATTTCTAGAATCTTAGTTAATCCTTTTGTTTTAAAAGGAAGCTGTTGCTTTTTTCCCCTTCTTTTGAATGCTGTTTGTTGTCTGGAATAGATATTCAGTCGTATTTATTTGTTTTTTAGTCTGCGCTGTCTTCTGGGTTTATTATAATCCAGGGTATTTCAGAGAGCTAGGTGCTTGCAGTGCTCACAGAACAGCTGCCATCTTGAACTCATTTTTGCGGCAGTTCTGATGTACTGCGCATGCATATGCTTACACAGTACATCAGAGCTGTGTGTGGAAGCAACAAAGAAAGCAAGATCTCTGTTGCTTTTCAGAAAGTGTCTCGCTATGTTAAAGGAGTTTAACATAGCAAGACAGCTTTAAAAAAAGCAACGGAGATCTTCCTTTCTCCGTTGCTTTTCTTAAAGCTGTCTTGCTATGTTAAACCTATTTAACAAAGTGAGACAGCTTTAAAAAAAGCAACGGAGAAAGGAAGATTGCCATTGCTTTTTATTTAAGCTATCTCGCTATGTTAAACTCCTTTAACATAACGAGACACTTTCTAAAAAGCAATGGAGATCTTGCATTCTCCTTTGCTGTAACAAAAAAAAAAAAAAGACTTATACTAATGGAAAAAGTCCGGGCGACCAGACCTTTTTCCATTAGTATAAGTCTGATTTACAATGGGCATGCTGACCAATCAGCATGCACGTTTTGTAATATTAATGGGGGGTCATTGTATAATTAAGAATCCTGCACAGAGAGACTTTGATCAACACAGAGATTACAGAAAGAATGATTTTAAGTGAAGCACTTGTGATATGCAATGCCAGGGATGTTTTACAAATATGAAAGGGTGAAAGACAAATTGGGGGGGGGGGTCCTGAAATGAATGAGGAAATACTTAGGGTAAAACCTCCATTTCAAAAAATGTTTGTATGTGAGTAATAGGTGAGGTAGAAAGTTGTTGGACTTGGAGGGAGGGTGGATGATCCTTGTCTTGGTTGCTATTTTGAAAATAAAATAGCACTGAACTATAAAAACAGAAACATACTGTACTTAAACAGCATCAGGTATGAGTTATAAAAGTGGTGAAAAGGTGACTAAAGGTTATAAGTTAGCAGGTGACATTGGGAAGATCCAGAAAGAATGAGGGAGGTTTGAAGCTCTTATAGAGTTGGGGCAGGCTGAGATAGAAAAAAAATGGTAAGGTTTCATGGTTACAAATTACATTTATATCGCCAGTCTAGATAGAGACAGGGTAATGAGGAAAGTGGATTAAATTTGTTTACAGCTGATTGCAAAAAGAAGGACTAAGGGATCTCACACTGAGGAAAGCTGTGTATAATAATTGTTTTGTTTTCATTCAAGACTGTGATGCAGAGATGGAGTCAGGGGAACATTAAAGGACAAGACGCCTACATACTACATAGAAATATTGAATTACATAGTGGCAGGTATCCTTTTTGTCCTAAGAGATTTTAGTTATGGAGTTCTTTTGTTTACCTTTTGACTTTGGGTCTAAGATCTACTGTATATACTTTGACTATTTCTTAGTCATGGTGGATATACAAAAAGCTGGGAGTATTTGATGTATTATTAAAACTCAAACAAATGTAAACATCAATGAATGTTTTCATTTGTCCATTACAGAAGTAGCAGGAGTCAACTGAATAATGACAATCTAAGTATATACTCCCATCTACAACCTACCCTTTAATCCCCAAAGTTAAACTCAGGTTACCCATCTCATCTTCTTCATTCTAGCTCCTAAACTCTGACCATCTCCATCATTCTACCTAAAATATATTTTTTCTACAAATTTAGATCCCAAATGATATATCTCCTAAAGCATACCCAATGCAAATGTGTTCATGTCAGTCGTATCATGTTTGTAGAGTTTGTGTAGAACAAAGTTTATTCATATGTTTGGTATTGTAACTTATTTATATTGCTCTTATATTGAATATATTGTATACAGAATTGTTTATTCATATGTGTGATACTGTATTTTAATAAAATAAAAACAACAAGCTCCAAACTTGCACTGGAACATAAAAAATACCAAAATAACAAAACAACCAGTTAGCACTCGAAAAACAGAAGTAGTTCTCATGATGTCTTATTGATGTTTCTTATTCTTGTATGACTTTTATTGTCTTCTCATGGGCTGCATCTGAAATAGGTCCATCAAGATCAATGCATTACACAGGAACCCAAACACTACTAAATACACACAGAAACACATTAATCAATCAGCCAGTCAATCAGTCAATCAATCCACAAAAAGGGTAAAGTAATATAAAGTAGGGGGAGTTTAAAT
This sequence comes from Protopterus annectens, assembly GCF_019279795.1. Lineage (NCBI taxonomy): Eukaryota > Metazoa > Chordata > Ceratodontiformes > Protopteridae > Protopterus > Protopterus annectens. Next base: position 1,216,947,602 of record NC_056728.1, on the reverse strand, counting down.
TTTAAAAATGACAATTGGAAATAGACTATTACTCTAAAGGTTCACAGGAATAAAAATGAATATATGGAAGTTTTGAAAAACTGGTGCAGCTTACATTTTTCTTTATCTTCTTCATTCTAAACACTGTACACATATTCATGCTTCTATTTAACATTTATAAAGATCACATAAGAATTTAATAAACGCCATTAAACACTCACTAAAAGGATCACACATTATCTCCATTTTTTTATGTTTTGTTGACATAGCTGCCATATAAAAAGTCCATAACAAAACATTAAAAATATTGAACACAACAAATTTTAACTGACTAATACTAAACTATGCGATAGAGAGTGATAGGGTCTTGATTGGATCCCTAGAGGCTAGGTTCAGGTAGTGGTAGCAGCTTGATTGGATCCCTAGAGACTAGGTTCAGGTAGTGGTAGCAGCTCTTAATGGTTTGGAAAGTGGAGTAAAAAATAAGTGACATTTGTCTATCCCACCTATTGTAGGGAAATGAAGGATATTCTGGTGCGTATAATAAACCCTCATTAGAGATGAGAGCACAGCAACCTACCATTATTTTGAAGTTGCATTGGCAGGTGTTTGGAGATTCCATTATTTATATCCTTGTATGTCTTGAGCTAATCAAGGATAAGTGGCATGGTAAAATAAGGTCTCCATGGCAATAGGAAGATGGTACACTGGAATACCCTGATCTCCTCTTTGGTCCCAAACTATTAGATCAGGTCTGGAGGAAATGGTCTCTTTCAGCAACCATGAGGTTGAAGTATATAGGGGTGAAAAACATACCATTACAAAATTCATGCATATTTAACTATAAAGCCATTTTCACCCTGCAGATGGGCATAATGCTTCTCCAACATTTCACTGAGTGTCAGTCCTTTGAGACTTCAAACAAACAAACAAGACAGTCAACTGCTCCAAGAAAAATAACTTTTTTTTGTAAGGGGCATGCCTACTGTAGCCTACAAGGTGGAAATATATAGTAAATCTATGGTCGCACAACAGTAGAAAAAAGAGAAACTCAGAAATTAAAGAGATCACTGCTGTGTGGAAATAGAAACTGCACCTGCAGTGACAGTCTGTGGAGAGCAGTGAACAGGAAGTTCTGTACTGGGAAGCTGAAAACAAATTTGTACCTCATCCATTTTACAAACAAATATGTTTATAACCTTACTTGTGAGCAGCAATTAAATTCTACCTACAGTGTAGGAGACTCCATCTGCCACATCCTTGCTGCTTATTTATTCTCACTCCATGAGCACAGAGACTTAGGGAGAATGTTGTGCTTGTTTAAATAGGAAAGTGAGAATGCCACATTCCAAAAGGTATCATGACCTTGAAGTGACAGTAAACTAGTAAAACGGAAGGAAGACAAACTAGGTAACCAACAGTAAGCGTACGGCACCAGGACTACACGGAACTTCAAGGAAGTATGTCCACAGTAAATGCCAAAAGTCTATTACAAAAAAATACTTCCACGTTGTATCTGTGTAAACGCACTTTATTGTAAAATGTTTTTGCCTCAGTAACAACAGAAGCTTCATCGGACAACAAAAAATGCCAGTGGCAATCAATTTAAAACCTGTAAAAAGGAAATGATGTCATTTCCTTTGGAATCTTCATTCCGATTTTTATTATAAATCAAATACACTTTCTTGTATTTCACATAAACGTCAATGAATCACATAAAATACATAAAATATGCCAAACATTCACCCTCTCATAATATAATTTTAATTTAATGAAATTATATTAGAAAAATTGTATAAGAAAAATTGTATAAGAAACTGACCAACTCTCACTAATATACAAAATAACATGACCTCACCATAAAATTATAAAAGAATAATGCATATAAAACGTTATAAACCCTATATGTGCTTTTTATGCACATTTTTTGCTGCATAGCAGCCAGTTTCTTTTTCTTAACCTCTAATTTAAAGAGAAAAAAGGTTCATACGACAATAAAAAGGTCATTGAGGGTAGTGAAAAACACTACCTTAAATAACTTTTATATTTTAATACTGCCAGGATATTGCATGCCTCATTCAACCCTGGAAAAGAAAAGGCATCCAACAATAGTTGCCATTCCAACTCTCTAATTTCAAGTAAAAGTGGTTGTGGCCCACCTCTGATGCCCACATTTACACAATCTATTCCCATGAAGCAAAAACTGTGCCCAGTGTGATTTAAAATATGTTTAGAAAGGGCATTATCGCCCTTTTTATTTTTTATGGCATAATTATGTTGGTAAATACGGTCCCGTAATCTACGGTCCGTCTTACCAACATAAAATGCAGGGCAACAGTTACAAAGCGCAAGATAAACCACTGACTTGGTATTACAGGTAATCTTATGTTTGATGGTATATTTATTACCATTAACTAAAAAGGAGCACCCAACTTTTAGAAGTTTACACCAATTACAAGTACCACAAATAAAGGTGCCATTTTGTCTAGATTGAAAAGGTGCTGGTACTTCTCTTGATTGTAAAAGTTCCTTTAAGTTGTTACCCCTCTTAAACACAAAGGAAGGTTGTAGGCCCAAAATCTCAATTAACTGAGAATTATTCAAAATGAAATACCAATTTTTCTTAATAATCGAACAAATAGCATTAACATGTCTATTATATGTAATGACAAGACTAGACTTAAAATCAACCCTAATTGTTTTTTGTGTAATAACTAATTCATCTAAAACAACTTGATCCTTCAAGAGGTTTAAGGGTGGTGTATGACTTCCCAATTCCAAACTACTTGTAATAGTAATATCCACTTTCCGTTGTGAGAGAAGAGGTTTATAAAAGCCATTTTCTCTCTTAAGAGAAACTTCATCAATTAAACCATCAATGAACTCCATAGGGTACCCTCTATTTAAAAACATGGTCTTAAGATTTAAACACTCAATGTCAAAGGCTTCAGTGGTGTTACACATACGGACAGCTTGAACTAGCTGGCCTTTAACAATTGACTTCCTCTGTTTCCATGGGTGGTTACTATCAAAATGGAGGAAGCCATTACAATAGGTAGGTTTCCTGAAGATACTTGACAAATACTGATGGTTAACAACATCTTTAACCAGTTTAACGTCAAGATAATCTATTTCACTGGTTGAAAATTGATGTGTAAATTTTAAAAAAGTAGATGATTCATTCATATACTTAATTAAATTAGTAGCAGTTTCTTCACCACCATAAAGGAGGATAAACACATCATCCAAGAACCGAGTATAAAATCTTATTGACTTTTGATATGTGGTATTATTCAGGAGGTAAGTATTCTCCCAGTATGTAACTACTAAGTTTGCTACACTACCTCCACAGGGGGAGCCCATAGCAATACCTCTTTTTTGTAAGTAATGGCAATTGTTAAAAATAAAGAAATTAGAAGACAAGATGATGTCTAAGAGTAGTGTGACCACTACGATCTTGTCCCTGGGAGCCTTTAAGTTTGACAACATTAACTCAACCCATTCGATAGCCTCTTGATGTGGGATAGATGTATATAAATCCACAACATCTATTGTTAAAAAATTAAGGGACATATCAAAGGGGATGTTGTCGATGGATTGAAGAAAGGACCACGAATCTCTACATATCTGAGGAATAAGTCTAAGGTACTTTGAGATAATGTGGTCCACTACTCTAGCACAAGGGTGGGTAATTGAGCTTCTTCCATCAATCAAAGCCCGCATTGGTGGGTCTGACAAGTTTTTATGAATTTTTGGGATCCCAAACATAATTGGGATCCTGGGAAAAGAGATATTTATAAAATTGAAGGTGTCAATATCGATCCACCCATCAATAAAAAGATCTCTAAAATACCCTTTAATTTTATTGTATTGCCCAGACATCTCATTTAACGATGAGATGTCATATGCGGGGGAATTTAGGACTGTTAACATCCTAGCGTTATAATCTTCTTTGTCAAAGATGACAAGCCCTCCACCCTTGTCGGGTTTAATAACCCTAATCGGCATGTCACGTAAATTTCTCAAGCCAATTCTTTGATCATGCGAGGTATTGCACTTATTATCAAACCATTTCAAATTTTCAAAGAGCTGCCTTAAATCTAATTCACAAGCACATTCAAACATGTGAAGAGTAGGGTGTAAGGGAGGGTTGAAAACACTCCGCAATTTAAAGCCAGATCTATCATTAGGTAAATCCCCCTGAAGTAACACTTTAAGATTCAAGCTACGTACAAAGCATTTCAAATCTGTGAGGACCTTAGGAAGGTGGGTCCTTTGATCAGGGACAAAGGATAAACCAAAGGCTAACAAATCAATCAAGTCACTTTCAATGTGTATGTTAGAGAAATTATAGACTTTAAAGTCCCCTTTGGTGTTAGTCAGGACAGTTGGTACAGACGGGAGCATCTCAGTACCTCCGTCATTAAAGTCTATTTGGATTTGTTCTTGTTGTTCTGCCTCTGGTAGTACTTCCGTCCTAAAAAAGGCTTCTGTTGGCCTCTATAATTAGGACGGTTCCCTTGATTATTGTAATTATGGAAAGGCTAACAATCAACAGACAGTTTGATGAAATTAATTTAAGTGAAGGACTTGTGATATGCAATGCCAGGGATGTTTTACAAATATGAAAGGGTGAAAGACAAATTGGGGGGGGGGGTCCTGAAATGAATGAGAAAATACTTAGGGTAGAACCTCCATTTCAAAACAATTTTGTATGTGAGTAATAGGTGAGGTAGAAAGTTGTTGGACTTGGAGGGAGGGTGGATGATCCTTGTCTTGGCTGCTATTTTGAAAATAAAATAGCACTGAACTATAAAAACAGAAACATACTGTACTTAAACAGCATCAGGTATGAGTTATAAAAGTGGTGAAAAGGGGACTAAAGGTTATAAGTTAGCAGGTGACATTGGGAAGATCCAGAAAGAATGAGGGAGGTTTGAAGCTCTTATAGAGTTGGGGCAGGCTGAGATAGAAAAAAAATGGTAAGGTTTCATGTTTACAAATTACATTTATATCGCCAGTCTAGATAGAGACAGGGTAATGAGGAAGGTGGATTAAATTTGTTTATAGCTGATTGCAAAAAGAAGGACTAAGGGATCCCACACTGAGGAAAGCTGTGTATAATAATTGTTTTGTTTTCATTCAAGACTGTGATGCAGAGATGGAGTCAGGGGAACATTAAAGGACAAGATGCCTACATACTACATAGAAATATTGAATTACATAGTGGCAGGTATCCTTTTTGTCCTAAGAGATTTTAGTTATGGAGTTCTTTTGTTTACCTTTTGACTTTGGGTCTAAGATCTACTGTATATACTTTGACTATTTCTTAGTCATGGTGGATATACAAAAATCTGGGAGTATTTGATGTATTATTAAAACTCAAACAAATGTAAACATCAATGAATGTTTTCATTTGTCCATTACAGAAGTAGCAGGAGTCAACTGAATAATGACAATCTAAGTATATACTCCCATCTACAACCTACCCTTTAATCCCCAAAGTTAAACTCGTTACCCATCTCATCTTCTTCATTCTAGCTCCTAAACTCTGACCATCTCCATCATTCTACCTAAAATATATTTTTTCTACAAATTTAGATCCCAAATGATATATCTCCTAAAGCATACCCAATGCAAATGTGTTCATGTCAGTCGTATCATGTTTGTAGAGTTTGTGTAGAACAAAGTTTATTCATATGTTTGGTATTGTAACTTATTTATATTGCTCTTATATTGAATATATTGTATACAGAATTGTTTATTCATATGCGTGATACTGTATTTTAATAAAATAAAAACAACAAGCTCCAAACTTGCACTGGAACATAAAAAATACCAAAATAACAAAACAACCAGTTAGCACTCGAAAAACAGAAGTAGTTCTCATGATGTCTTATTGATGTTTCTTATTCCTGTATGACTTTTATTGTCTTCTCATGGGCTGCATCTGAAATAGGTCCATCAAGATCAATGCATTACACAGGAACTCAAACACTACTAAATACACACAGAAACACATTAATCAATCAGCCAGTCAATCAGTCAATCAATCCACAAAAAGGGTAAAGTAATATAAAGTAGGGGGAGTTTAAATTTTAAAAATGACAATTGGAAATAGACTATTACTGTAAAGGTTAATAGGAATAAAAATGAATATATGGAAGTTTTGAAAAATTGGTGCAGCTTACATTTTTCTTTATCTTCTTCATTCTAAACACTGTACACATATTCATGCTTATATTTAACATTTATAAAGATCACATAAGAATTTAATAAACGCCATTAAACACTCACTAAAAGGATCACACATTATCTCCATTTTTTTATGCTTTTGTTGACATAGTTGCCATATAAAAAGTCCATAACAAAACAGTAAAAATATTGAACACAACAAATTTTAACTGACTAATACTAAACTATGCGATAGAGAGTGATAGGGTCTTGATTGGATCCCTAGAGACTAGGTTCAGATAGTGGTAGCAGCTTGATTGGATCCCTAGATACTAGGTTCAGGTAGTGGTAGCAGCTTGATTGGATCCCTAGAGACTAGGTTCAGGTAGTGGTAGCAGCTCTTAATGGTTTGGAAAGTGGAGTAAAAAATAAGTGACATTTGTCTGTCCCACCTATTGTAGGGAAATGAAGGATATTCTGGTGCGTATAATAAACCCTCATTAGAGATGAGAGTACAGCAACCTACCATTATTTTGAAGTTGCATTGGCAGGTGTTTGGAGATTCCATTATTTATATCCTTGTATGTCTTGAGCTAATCAAGGATAAGTGGCATGGTAAAATAAGGTCTCCGTGGCAATAGGAAGATAGTACACTGGAATACCCTGATCTCCTCTTTGGTCCCAACTATTAGATCAGGTCTGGAGGAAATGGTCTCTTTCAGCAACCATGAGGTTGAAGTATATAGGGGTGAAAAACATACCATTACAAAATTCATGCATATTTAACTATAAAGCCATTTTCACCCTGCAGATGGGCAGAATGCTTCTCCAACATTTCACTGAGTGTCAGTCCTTTGAGACTTCAAACAAACAAACAAGACAGTCAACTGCTCCAAGAAAAATAACTTTTTTTTGTAAGGGGCATGCCCACTGTAGCCTACAAGGTGGAAATATATAGTAAATCTATGGTCGCACAACAGTAGAAAAAAGAGAAACTCAGAAATTAAAGAGATCACTGCTGTGTGGAAATAGAAACTGCACCTGCAGTGACAGTCTGTGGAGAGCAGTGAACAGGAAGTTCTGTACTGGGAAGCTGAAAACAAATTTGTACCTCATCCATTTTACAAACAAATATGTTTATAACCTTACTTGTGAGTAGCAATTAAATTCTACCTACAGTGTAGGAGACTCCATCTGCCACATCCTTGCTGCTTATTTATTCTCACTCCATGAGCACAGAGACTTAGGGAGAATGTTGTGCTTGTTTAAATAGGAAAGTGAGAATGCCACATTCCAAAAGGTATCATGGCCTTGAAGTGACAGTAAAAGAAACAAGTGGTCATGGGCATCACAAACGTACCACATTTGATGAGGTGCATGTGGGCATGTTCATCCATTTGCAAATTCCAATTTAAAAATGTCTGTAATTTGTTATTGTGCATACCTTACTGATGAATTACTGCAATTAAGTCTATTAATTACAATCTATTTGAACCATAGTTCAGTGCTTTATCTCAACTAATGATCTGTGCAAATGGTTGTATAGTTACCATAAACGGTGACACTATAAAGAGAATACTCACTTATTAGTATATTATATTTTACAGTCATCATTCAATAATAAGGTCAGTCACATATTTACATATTCAGATTTTTTAGTTCAGTATTCAGATTTGAATTTGTGACATCCAATTTTTTGTTACAAACTCTTCTTAATCTATTTATTAAAAATTGCAACATACTGACAAATGCTGATATCTTATTTCTAATTATGCGGTAGGCTGTCTGCTTTAACTATCTTGATATTTAATATAACAAAATTATAGCTATTCCAAGATGGTAGCAGTTGACTGTCTAGCATGGCTTTGGTTCGATTTTATATCATTTTTGCTGTATATTCCGACTGCATTTGTATTTTACTGTATTTGCTATATTTAATGGTCATCATTCCAGTTTGCAGAACTGCTGTTGAAAAATTACTTTTGTGGTATCACTCTTATGCTCTTTGGCATTCCCTTTACTCAGTACTGCTGTTCACTACTATATTGTAATGCTGTCACATAGTCACGAGCTATGCGTTGTCATCTAGTCATCTCACTGGGATTTGTCCTTTCCTTGATTTTCATTTTTCATCAGCTTGTATGTTTCAGAAGCTTTTTATGACTTTAATTCTCCGTACAATTTCTTTAATATCCTTGTAGCACCGTTGTAGCACAGTCACCTCAAGCCTGTATTTCACCCTATGGTTCAGCATATCTGGAAAATCATCGTGGGCAGCTGCTGTTGCTCTGTGCTCATCTGGTTGCCATAAGGAATTTGGGATCTTTCAGCAACGTTCTTTGGAATTTTACTGATGAATTCTGAACCAGTTCTGTGTACATTATACACTGATTTCTTTTTTCATTCTTTGCTTCCCTAACTATGAACACTTAAGAAAGTTACTTTGTATATTTGCCCTAGACTGACATATTTGTATATGAATGACTGGGGTTTTAACACTGTGATGTGTATGGTGAACTTGTAAAAGTCTCCTGAGTTTATTTTATAACTAATGAAACTTGATTATTATTTAGCATTTTATTTGCTCTTCTTTAGAGATTTAGGCTTCTGCTTTTTGAATTTCTTGTGTTTTATCCTTAGCTAGCCTATGACTAATTGCGTAATGTTTTAAACCTGTAGCACCTTAGCCTTATTCACTTCTGCTTTCCAAAAATATATAGGATTTATAGGGATCCATATGGTTATCTCTACATTGCTTGCATATTACTCATATACTGGAAGGATATTTCAAAAATGGGCTTTACTGTGTTTTATAGATTACACTATAGACTAATCAATCACATAACAAGATTGACGTGCACAGACGGAATGAATACTGGAATATTTTTGTTCCTCAGTTGCACTGACATGACATGTTTCTCCAATGAGGTTACAGTGCATTGTTCCATAGTTATATGGCATTCTGGATTGATGTTTGACTGTTCATGTAGCATGACTGGTTCTTTTTGGTCTTTTATTCTCAATAAAGAGTTTTTAAAAGGTGTATAAGATTAAGCAAGTAAATAAAGACTGCAAACATAAAAATAAAAATTTTATTAAATAATATATACTGGACATTTTTGCTTATACCTCCCTTTGTCAGTTCCAATTCATTCTGCCTAGCAAACTGTACCAAAAACTTGAAAAGAAGGAAAGCCTGCTTTAAATTGTTATCTTTCTATTCAATTGCATTTGTTTTTTGACAGTTACTGCTACTGATTTTGGTAATTCATGATCAGCAATCCTGTAAGTTAACAGTTCATTCAAAAAGTGTAGTGGGACAATGATGAAAATTGGATGCTTAAATAGTTGACATAATGAGCTATAGATAATAGCTAACTTATACAGTCACACATGAACCACAAACACGGTAATGGCACTTTTATTTTGTTGTAAAACAACTTTAGAATGTAATTAAAATACACAGTGCAAGCATATGTTTAGCAGGGACATTTGTACGTGTAGACTGTTGCTTGTTCAGTTGACAACAGAGCAATGGCTTTTTTCCTGAAATCCACTTTCAGCAAACAGGTGGTATTTGTCTTTCTCTGCTTTTATGTGTGTGTGGAGATGGTGTTTATAAATTGCAAGAGTGGGGTACCCCCCAACATGTGAGGTGCAGGAGAGCTTATCCCCTTGCAAAACAGCTTAAACTACTGTCCACTGAAAGTAGATTTTAGCTATTATTTTCAATGTTCTGCCTGACAGACAAAAAAAAAATAGGTAACAAATAATCATGAATCTTGTTTAGCTAGGATGCTTATCCACCTGTAAATGACGAATGAACCATGCACCTCATGTACCCCCAAATGTGGAGTGCTCTTTCCCCAACTTTGCTACTTACTAATTAAACTGCGGTCACCGTTCTGTTAATACCTGTTATGGCTTTTTTCCAAGGCAGTGCAATCTTGGAATTAATGTATTCCCTTAGCAGGTATATGTAGGCACAGCCCGTAAGTCTGCTAGTACACAGAAAGTAGTCTCCCTACCTCCTGTGCACTTTTCCTTCTTTTCCCCTACCAAAATGGGCATTGTTAGTTTGTTTTATAATTTCATTAATTGCCTTGAGAGTATAGTGTCATACATTGAGGGACACGTGTTATTTACATATTTTGGTTTAGTTTGACTGACTGCCAATGTAGGGCTTATTCTTTGAAAAGAGGAAGTAGAAGAAGAACTGTATTTGATGCAGCCTCTGGGGAGTGCTCATTGATGAAGTAGGCATTTAAAAGAATATTCTTCTGAAGAGGGAGGTAGATGATTTTTTTAACAATGAAATCATGGGGATACAATCCATAATCTTAGCAGCAATGTCCTGTGGTTTGCATGATTGCTTAGATTATTAGAAATTACTAATGCTTAAGAATTGAACTGTAATATTTGTAAAATGCCCACCTAGTGTTTTCAGATAAATGCTTTTTTCGTAAATTAATATGTTGCTTTTTCATCCTATAATCGTGTCATCAAGTTTAACAGCTTCCTACAGTAAACAGCTGTTACAATCCATTTGTCTGTGCTGAAAATAAAATTGGTTTTGCAATTGGTGTGAAATAGGGCACATTAAATACATTTTAAAATAGATTCAAAATAATGCATGTTTCCAATAAAAAGGGATTTTGCTCAGTAATGTTGCTGCTACTGTGCTAGAAAGGAAGATGTACACTGTACTCGTTTATACATTATTAGCTTTGTAACCATTGAAATGTCCTGAGGTGTACAAACAGGATAAATAAATGAAGAACACTTCATCCATTCTTCACGAGTTATGCACTCATCAGGAAAGAAAATTGCATTTCTGGTCAGATAAACAGCATAAAGCCCATGTGAACATGTTATGTTTTGATAATAATAGGCCTATCAAATTACTAGGCACACCTTTAATAACAGATTTGCTACATAATCTGACTTTCCCCGTAATGCAGTTGCACTGTTCATTTCTCATAATTGTACTTCCTTGTTCTATTTCCTGCTTCTCTTGCTGGACAATATTAAGTGCTCTCCTTTCATTGTGGATAGCATCTCACAAATTTTGATGGGTTAATTAATTCGGTAAAACAAACTCACTGGCCTGCTTTGTGGCAACCAGAAGAAGGATGAGCATTCCTTTTCTTCATTCAGATTTTATATTTGCCATCTAGAACTCAGCTTCCAGAACCTTACTGCCTGTGACCAAATACTTGATGCTCAGAATAAAAGACTTTTAGCTTAGGGATTGCCACAGCAGAACTCCGGTCCACTCATGATTGGCAGTGGATTTTTACGGTGCCGAGTTGCCAGCCCGACACCCAACCTTCAACGAAGGCACACCCATTCACGCTCGCACTTATCTCCATGTCTTTAACGTCACTTGACCGTGGGGAGGACATGCAGACTCCACACAGAAGGCACTCCAGCCTAGAATCGAACGGGAGAACCTCTTGCTGTGAGGTGACAACGCTAACCGCTGCACCACCGTGGATGCTCCATGCTCAGAATATTAAACCTAAAAGATTGTTGACATCCTATCATGTCAGCCAAACTCAGAGAAGAACAAGAAGTTGAGTTTTGCATTTTCTTCTTGTTCTCCCTCTCCTCTGAGTTTGTGCAATCTCAGAGCTGATATATATAATTAAGGGGTGTGGCTGCTTGCTGCCATATGAGATGGAGTGCAGGAAGCTTGACTCACTGCAAAAAAAAAAATCATTATGTGACAATGATTATGTGAGGATTGCTGTTTTGACCACAAATCTCAGAAGGTTTTAAATGATTTAAGTTTCAAAAAAAGTGCATCAAATAACTAAGTCATAATTATTCAGAGTGGATCCCTCAGTTCCACTTTCCTGTTTACAAAAGCTGCTGTATGAGTCTTCAACCTAATTATATGTGGCAGCTATTCTTTCAATTAAATTTGGAATGGATTTTATATTAAGCAGTTATGATAGTGCTATTACAAATCTCAGTACAATTGTCACACACCCTAAGGGTGTGGAATGAATTAGGACAGTTATGATAGTACTATTACAAACTTCAGTACTATTCATTGCACACCTTAAGCGTGTGGAATGAGTTAGGACACTTATGATAGTGCTATTACAAATCTCAGTACAATTGTCACACACCCTAATGGTGTGGAATGAATTAGGACAGTTATGATAGTACTATTACAAACCTCAGTACTTTCGTCACAAACGTTAAGGCTGTGGAATAACTTAGGTCAGTTATGATAGTACTATTGCAAACCTCAGTACTATTGTCACAAACCCTAAGGGTGTTGAATGCCTTAGGACAGTTATGATAGTACTATTACAAACTGCAGTACTATCATCACACACCCTAAGGGTGTGGAATGATGTAGGACTATTATGATAGTACTATTACAAACCTCAGTACTATCGTCACAAACCCTAAGGGTGTGGAATGACTTAGAACAGTTATGATAGTACTATTACAAACCTCAGTACTATCATCACACACCCTAAGGGTGTGGAATGACAGGATATTTATAATAGTACTATTAGAAACCACAGTACTATCATCACACACCCTAAGGGTGTGAAATGACTTAGGACAGTTATGATAGTACTATTAAAAACATCAGTTCTATCATCACACACCCTAAGGGTGTGGAATGACTTAGGACAGTTATGATAGTATTATTACAAACAGCAGTTCTATAATCACACACCCTAAGGGTGTGGAATGTCTTAGGACAAGTTGTGATAGTACTATTACAAACCACAGTACTATCGTCATACACCCTAAGGGTGTGGAATGACTTAGGACAGTTATGATACAACTATTACAAACAGCAGTGCTATCATCACACACCCGAAGGGTGTGAAATTACTTTGGATGTGTTATGATAGTACTCTTACAAACCGCAGTACTATCGTCACACACCTTAAGGGTGTGAAACGACTTAGGATTTGTTATGATAGTACTCTTACAAACAGCAGTTCTATCATCACACACCCTAAGGGTGTGGAATGACTTAGGACTGTCAAGCTAGTACTATTACAAACTGCACTACTATCGTCACACACCCTAAGAGTGTGGAATGACTTAGGACAGTTATGACAGTACTATTAAAAACCTCAGTACTATCATCACAAACCCTAAGGGTGTGGAATGACTTAGGACAGTTATGATAGTGGTATTACAAAAACCGCAGCACTATCATTATACACCCTAAGGGTGTGGAAAGACTTAAGATGTGTTATGATAGTGCTATTACAGACAGCAGCACTATCATCACACACACTAAGGGTGTGGAATGACTTAGGACAGTTATGATAGTACTATTGCAAACCTCAGAACTATCATCATAAACCCTAAGGGTGTGGAATGACTTAGGACAGTTATGATAGTACTATGACAAAAACCACAGTACTATCATTATACACCCTAAGGGTGTGGAATGACTTAGGATGTGTACAGACAGCAGCACTATCATCACACACCCTAAGGGTGTGGAATGAATTAGGACAGTTATGATAGTACTATTTCAAACTTCAGTAGTATTCATTGCACACCCTAAGCATGTGGAATGACTTAGGAAAGTTATGATAGTGCTATTACAAATCTCAGTACAATTGTCACACACCCGAAGGGTGTGGAATGACTTAGGATGTGTTATGATAGTGCTATTACAGACAGCAGCACTATCATCACACACCCTAAGGGTGTGGAATGAATTAGGACAGTTATGATAGTACTATTACAAACTTCAGTACTATTCATTGCACACCCTAAGCGTGTGGAATGACTTAGGAAAGTTATGATAGTGCTATTACAAATCTCAGTACAATTGTCACACACCCTAAGGGTGTGGAATGAATTAGGACAGTTATGATAGTACTATTACAAACTTCAGTACTATTCATTGCACACCCTAAGTGTGTGGAATGACTTAGGACACTTATGATAGTGCTATTACAAATCTCAGTACAATTGTCACACACCCTAAGGGTGGGGAATGAATTAGGACAGTTATGATAGTACTAATGCAAACCTCAGTACTATTGTCACAAACCCTAAGGGTGTTGAATGCCTTAGGACAGTTATGATAGTACTATTACAAACTGCAGTACTATCATCACACACCCTAAGGGTGTGGAATGACGTAGGACTGTTATGATAGTACTATTACAAACCTCAGTACTATTGTCAAAAACCCTAAGGGTGTGGAATGACTTAGAACAGTTATGATAGTACTATTACAAACCTCAGTACTATCATCACACACCCTAAGGGTGTGGAATGACAGGATAGTTATAATAGTACTATTAGAAACCACAGTACTATCATCACATACCCTAAGGGTGTGAAATGACTTAGGACAGTTATGATAGTACTATTAAAAACATCAGTTCTATCATCACACACCCTAAGGGTGTGGAATGACTTAGGACAGTTATGATAGTATTATTACAAACAGCAGTTCTATCATCACACACCCTAAGGGTGTGGAATGTCTTAGGACAAGTTGTGATAGTACTATTACAAACCACAGTACTATCGTCATACACCCTAAGGGTGTGGAATGACTTAGGACAGTTATGATACAACTATTACAAACAGCAGTGCTATCATCACACACCTGAAGGGTGTGAAATTACTTTGGATTTGTTATGATAGTACTCTTACAAACCGCAGTACTATCGTCACACACCTTAAGGGTGTGAAACGACTTAGGATTTGTTATGATAGTACTCTTACAAACAGCAGTTCTATCATCACACACCCTAAGGGTGTGGAATGACTTAGGACTGTCAAGCTAGTACTATTACAAACTGCACTACTATCGTCACACACCCTAAGAGTGTGGAATGACTTAGGACAGTTATGACAGTGCTATTAAAAGCCTCAGTACTATCATCACAAACCCTAAGGGTGTGGAATGACTTAGGACAGTTATGATAGTGGTATTACAAAACCGCAGTATCATTATACACCCTAAGGGTGTGGAAAGACTTAAGATGTGTTATGATAGTGCTATTACAGACAGCAGCACTATCATCACACACACTAAGGGTGTGGAATGACTTAGGACAGTTATGATAGTACTATTGCAAACCTCAGAACTATCATCATAAACCCTAAGGGTGTGGAATGACTTAGGACAGTTATGATAGTACTATGACAAACCACAGTACTATCATTATACACCCTAAGGGTGTGGAATGACTTAGGATGTGTTATGATAGTTACAGACAGCAGTTCTATCATCACACACCCTAAGGGTGTGGAATGAATTAGGACAGTTATGATAGTACTATTTCAAACTTCAGTAGTATTCATTGCACACCCTAAGCATGTGGAATGACTTAGGAAAGTTATGATAGTGCTATTACAAACAGCAGTTCTATCATCACACACCCTAAGGGTGTGGAATGACTTAACTTAAGATGTGTTATGATAGTGCTATTACAGACAGCAGCACTATCATCACACACCCTAAGGGTGTGGAATGAATTAGGACAGTTATGATAGTACTATTACAAACTTCAGTACTATTCATTGCACACCCTATGCATGTGGAATGACTTAGGAAAGTTATGATAGTGCTATTACAAATCTCAGTACAATTGTCACACACCCTAAGGGTGTGGAATGAATTAGGACAGTTATGATAGTACTATTACAAACTTCAGTACTATTCATTGCACACCCTAAGCGTGTGGAATGACTTAGGACACTTATGATAGTGCTATTACAAATCTCAGTACAATTGTCACACACCCTAAGGGTGGGGAATGAATTAGGACAGTTATGATAGTACTAATGCAAACCTCAGTAGTATTGTCACAAACCCTAAGGGTGTTGAATGCCTTAGGACAGTTATGATAGTACTATTACAAACTGCAGTACTATCATCACACACCCTAAGGGTGTGGAATGATGTAGGACTGTTATGATAGTACTATTACAAACCTCAGTACTATTGTCACAAACCCTAAGGGTGTGGAATGACTTAGAACAGTTATGATAGTACTATTACAAACCTCAGTACTATCGTCACACACCATAAGGATGTGGAATGACAGGATAGTTATAATAGTACTATTAGAAACCACAGTACTATCATCACACACCCTAAGGGTGTGAAATGACTTAGGACAGTTATGATAGTACTATTAAAAACATCAGTTCTATCATCACACACCCTAAGGGTGTGGAATGACTTAGGACAGTTATGATAGTATTATTAGAAACAGCAGTTCTATCATCACACACCCTAAGGGTGTGGAATGTCTTAGGACAAGTTGTGATAGTAATATTACAAACCACAGTACTATCGTCATACACCCTAAGGGTGTGGAATGACTTAGGACAGTTATGATACAACTATTACAAACAGCAGTGCTATCATCACACACCCGAAGGGTGTGAAATTACTTTGGATGTGTTATGATATTACTCTTACAAACCGCAGTACTATCGTCACACACCTTAAGGGTATGAAACGACTTAGGATTTGTTATGATAGTACTCTTACAAACAGCAGTTCTATCATCACACACCCTAAGGGTGTGGAATGACTTAGGACTGTCAAGATAGTACTATTACAAACTGCACTACTATCGTCAAACACCCTTAGAGTGTGGAATGACTTAGGACAGTTATGATAGTACTATTAAAAACCTCAGTACTATCATCACAAACCCTAAGGGTGTGGAATGACTTAGGACAGTTATGATAGTGGTATTACAAAAACCGCAGCACTATCATTATACACCCTAAGGGTGTGGAAAGACTTAAGATGTGTTATGATAGTGCTATTACAGACAGCAGCACTATCATCACACACACTAAGGGTGTGGAATGACGTAGGACAGTTATGATAGTACTATTACAAACCTCAGTTCTATCACCACACACCCTAAGGGTGTGGAATGATTTAGGACAGTTATGATAGAATGACATAGGACAGTTATGATAGTACTATTACAAACCTCACTGCTATCATCACACACCCAAAGGGTATGAAATGACTTAGGACAGTTATGATAGTACTATTACAAAAACAGCAGTACTATCATCACACACCCTAAGGGTGTGGAATGACTTAGGACAGTTATGATAGTACTATTACAAACCACAGTACTATCATCACACACCCTAAGGGTGTGGAATGACTTAGGACAGTTATGATAGAGGTATTACAAACCTCAGTAATATCGTCACACACCCTAAGGGTGTGGGACGACTTAGGACAGTTATAATGGTACTATTGGAAACCACAGTACTATCATCACACACCCTAAGGGTGTGAAATGACTTAGGACAGTTATGATAGTACTATTACAAACAGCAGTTCTATCATCACACACCCTAAGGGTGTGGTATGACGTACTATTACAAACAGCAGTTCTATCATCACACACCCTAAGGGTGTGGAATGACTTAGGATGTGTTATGATAGTACTCTTACAAACAGCAGTTCTATCATCACACACCCTAAGGGTTTGGAATGACTTAGGACATTCACGATAGTACTATTACAAACTGCAGTACTATCGTCACACACCCTAAGAGTGCGGACTGACTTAGGACAGTTATGATAGTACTGTTACTAACCTCAGTACTATAATCACAAACCCTAAGGGTGTGGATTGACTTAGGAAAGTTATGATAGTACTATTACAAAAACCGCAGTACTATCACTATACACCCTAAGGGTGTGGAATGACTTAGGATGTGTTATGATACTGCTATTACAGAGCGCAGCACTATAATCACACACCCTAAGGGTGTGGAATGACTTAGGAAAGTTATGATAGTAATATTACAAACCTCAGTACTATCATCACACGCCCTAAGGGTGTGGAATGACTTAGGACAGTTATGATAGTACCATTACAAACTGCAGTACTATCGCTGCACACCCTAAGGGTGTGGAATGACTTAGGACAGTTATGATAGTGCTATTACAAACCTCAGTACTGTTGTCACACATCCTAAAGGTATGGAATGAATTTGGACAGTTATGATAGTATTATTACAAACCTCAGTACTATTGTCTCAAACCTTAAGGGTGTGAAATGACTTAGGACAGTTATGATAGTACTATTACAAATGACAGTACTATCATCACACACCCTAATGGTGTGTAATGACTTAGGACAGTTATGATAGTGCTATTACAAACCTCAGTACTATCGTCACACACCCTAAGGGTGTGTTATGACTTAGGACAGTTATGACAGTACTATTACAAACCTCAGTACTATTGTCACAAACCCTAAGGGTGTGGAATGACTTTGGACAGTTATGATAGTACTATTACAAACCTCAGTACTACCATCACACACCCTAAGGGTGTGGAACGACCTAGGACAGTTATAATGGTACTATTGGAAACTTCAGTACTATCATTATATACCCTACGGGTGTGGAATGACATAAGATGTGTTATGATAGTGCTATTACAGACAGCAGCACTATCATCACACACCCTAAGGGTGTGGAATTACATAGGACAGCTATGATAGTACTATTACAAACCTCAATACTATCATCACACACCCTAAGGGTGTGGAATGACTTAGGACAGTTATGATAGTACTATTACAAACCGCAGTACTATCATCACACACACCATAAGGGTGTGGAATGACTAAGGACAGTTATGATAGTGCTATTACAAACCTCAGTACTATCGTCACACACCCTAATGGTGTGGAATGTTTTAGGACAGTTATGATAGTACTATTACAAACCTCAGTACTATCATCACAAACCCTAAGGGTGTGGAATGACTTAGGACAGTTATGATAGTACTATTAGAAATCTCAGTACTATCATCACACACCCTAAGGGTGTGGAATGACAAGACAGTTATAATAGTACAATTAGAAACCACAGTACTATCATCACACACCCTAAGGGTGTGAAATAACTTAGGACAGTATTGATTATACTATTACAAACAACAGTTCTATCATCACACACCCTAAGGGTGTGGAATGACTTAGGACAAGTTGTGATAGTACTATTACAAACCACAGTACTACTGTCACACACCCTAAGGGTGTGGAATGACTTAGGACAGTTATGATAGTACTATTACAAACAGCAGTTCTATCATCACACACCCTATGGGTGTGGAATGACTTAGGACAGTTATGATAGTACTATTACAAACCACAGTACTATTGTCACACACCCTAAGGGTGTGGAATGACTTAGGACAAGTTCTGATAGTACTATTACAAACCACAGTACTATCGTCACAAACCCTATGGGTGTGGAATGACTTAAGACAGTTATGATAGAACTATTACAAACAGCAGTGCTATCATCACACACCCTAAGGGTGTGAAATTACTTTTGATGTGTTATGATAATACTATTACAAACTGCAGTACTATCCTCACACACCTTAAGGGTGTGAAATGAATTAGGATGTGTTATGATAGTACTCTTACAAACAGCAGTTATATTGTCACACACCCTAAGAGTGTGGAATGACTTAGGATAGTTATGATAGTACTATTACAAACCTCAGTACTATCATCACAAACTTTAAGGGTGTGGAATGACTTAGGACAGTTATGATAGTTCTATTACAAAAACTGCAGTACTATCATTATAAGGGTGTGGAATGACTTAATATGTGTTATGATTGTGCTATTATAGACAGCAGCACTAACATCACACACACTAAGGGTGTGGAATGATTTAGGACAGTTATGATAGTACTATTTCAAACTTCACTACTGTCATCACACAACCTAAGAGTGTGGAATGACTTAGGATGTGTTATGATAGTGCTATTACAAACCTCAGTACTATCATCACACACCCTAAGGGTGCGGAATGACTTAGGACAGTTATGATAGTACTGTTACAAACCTCACTACTATCATCCCACACCCAAAGGGTATGAAATGACTTAGGACAGTTATGATAGTACAATTACAAAAACTGCAGTACTATCATCACACACCCTAAGGGTGTGGAATGACTTAAGATAGTTATGCTAGTACTATTACAAACCACAGTACTATCATCACACACTCTAAGGGTGTGAAATGACTTAGGACAGTTATGATAGTACTATTACAAACAGCAGTTCTATCATCACACACCATAAGGTTGTGGAATGTCTTAGGACAAGTTGTGATAGTACTATTACAAACCACAGTACTATCATCATTCACCCTAAGAGTGTGGAATGACTTAGGACAGTTATGATAGTACTATTAAAAACAGCAGTGCTATCATCACACACCCTAAGGGTGTGAAATGACTTTGAATGTGTTATGATAGTACTATTACAAACCGCAGTACTATCGCCACACACCCTAAGGGTGTGGAATGACTTAGGATGTGTTATGATAGTACTCTTACAAACAGCAGTTCTATCATCACACACCCTAAGGGTGTGGAATGACTTAGAACTGTCAAGATAGTACTATTACAAACTACACTACTATCGTCACTCACCCTAAGAGTGTGGAATGACTTAGGATAGTTATGATAGTACTATTACAAACCTCAGTACTATCATCACAAACCCTAAGGGTGTGGAATGACTTAGGACAGTTATGATAGTACTATTACAAAAACCTCAGTACTATCATTATACACCCTAAGAGTATGGAATGACTTAAGATATGTTATGATAGTGCTATTAAAGACAGCAGCACTATCATCACACACACTAAGGGTGTGGAATGATGTAGGACAGTTATGATAGTACTATTGCAAACCTCAGAACTATCATCATAAACCCTAAGAGTGTGGAATGACTTAGGATAGTTATGATAGTACTATTACAAACCTCAGTACTATCATCACAAACCCTAAGGGTGTGGAATGACTTAGGACAGTTTTGATAGTGCTATTACAAAAACCGCAGTACTATCATTATACACCCTAAGAGTATGGAATGACTTAAGATATGTTATGATAGTGCTATTAAAGACAGCAGCACTATCATCACACACACTAAGGGTGTGGAATGATGTAGGACAGTTATGATAGTACTATTACAAACCTCAGTACTATCACCACACACCCTAAGGGTGTGGAATCATTTAGAACAGTTATGATACTACTATTACTAAATTCACTACTGTCATCACAAACCCTAAGAGTGTGGAATGAATTAGGACAGTTATGATAGTACTATTACAAACCTCAGTACTTTCATCACAAACCTTAAGGGTGTGGAATAACTTAGGTCAGTTATGATAGTACTATTGCAAACCTCAGTACTATTGTCACAAACCCTAAGGGTGTGGAATGACTTAGGACAGTTATGATAGTACTATTACAAACTGCAGTACTATCATCACACACACTAAGGGTGTGGAATGACTTAGGACAGTTATGATAGTGCTATTACAAACCTCAGTACTTTCGTCACAAACCTTAAGGGTGTGGAATAACTTAGGTCAGTTATGATAGTACTATTGCAAGCCTCAGTACTATTGTCACAAACCCTAAGGGTGTGGAATGCCTTAGGACAGTTATGATAGTACTATTACAAACAGCAGTTCTATCATCACACACCCTAAGGGTGTGGAATGACTTAGGACAGTTATGATAGTACTATTACAAACCTCAGTACTATCATCACAAACCCTAAGGGTGTGGAATGACTTAGGTCAGTTATGATAGTACTATTGCAAGCCTCAGTACTATTGTCACAAACCCTAAGGGTGTGGAATGCCTTAGGACAGTTATGATAGTACTATTACAAACAGCAGTTCTATCATCACACACCCTAAGGGTGTGGAATGACTTAGGACAGTTATGATAGTACTATTACAAACCTCAGTACTATCATCACAAACCTTAAGGGTGTGGAATAACTTAGGTCAGTTATGATAGTACTATTGCAAGCCTCAGTACTATTGTCACAAACCCTAAGGGTGTGGAATGCCTTAGGACAGTTATGATAGTACTATTACAAACAGCAGTTCTATCATCACACACCCTAAGGGTGTGGAATGACTTAGGACAGTTATGATAGTACTATTACAAACCTCAGTACTATCATCACAAACCCTAAGGGTGTGGAATGACTTAGGACAGTTATGATAGTGCTATTACAAAATCCGCAGTACTATCATTATACACCCTATGAGTGTGGAATGACTTAAGATGTGTTATGATAGTGCTATTACAGACAGCAGCAGTATCATCACACACACTAAGGGTGTGGAATGATGTAGGACAGTTATGATAGTACTATTACAAACCTCAGTACTATCACCACACACCCTAAGGGTGTGGAATCATTTAGGACAGTTATGATAGTACTATGACAAACTTCACTACTGTCATCACAAACCCTAAGAGTGTGGAATGACTTAGGATGTGTTATGATAGTGCTGTTACAATCCTCAGTTCTATCATCACACACCCTAATGGTGCGGAGTGACTTAGGACAGTTATGATAGTACTATTACAAAAACAGCAGTACTATCATCACACACCCTAAGGGTGTGGATGACTTAGGACAGCTATGATACTACTATTACAAACCGCAGTACTATTGCACATGCTAAGGGTGTGGAATGACTTAGGATGTGTTATGATAGTGCTATTACAGACAGCAGCACTATCATCACACACCCTAAGGGTGTGGAATGAATTAGGACAGTTATGATAGTACTATTACAAACTTCAGTACTATTCATTGCACACCCTAAGCGTGTGGAATGACTTAGGAAAGTTATGATAGTGCTATTACAAATCTCAGTACAATTGTCACACACCCTAAGGGTGTGGAATGACTTAGGACAGTTATGATAGTACTATTACAAACTTCAGTACTATTCATTGCACGCCCTAAGCTTGTGGAATGACTTAGGACAGTTATGATAGTGCTATTACAAATCTCAGTACAATTGTCACACACCCTAAGGGTGTGGAATGAATTAGGACAGTTATGATAGTACTATTACAAACCTCAGTACTTTTGTCACAAACCTTAAGGGTGTGGAATAACTTAGGTCAGTTATGATAGTACTATTGCAAACCTCAGTACTATTGTCACAAACCTTAAGGGTGTGGAATGCCTTAGGACAGTTATGATAGTGCTATTACAAACCTCAGTACTATCATCACACACCCTAAGGGTGTGGAATGACTTAGGACAAGTTGTGATAGTACTATTACAAACCACAGTACTATCGTCACACACCATAAGGGTGTGGAATGAGTTAGGACAGTTATGACAGTACTATTACAAACAGCAGTTCTATCATCACACACCCTAAGGGTGTGGAATGACTTAGCACAGTTATGATAGTACTATTACAAACCTCAGTACTATCATCACAAACCCTAAGGGTGTGGAATGATTTAGGATAGTTATGATAATGCTATTACAAAATCCGCAGTACTATCATTATACACCCTAAGAGTGTGCAATGACTTAAGATGTGTTATGATAGTGCTATTACAGACAGCGGCACTATCATCACACACACTAAGGGTGTGGAATGACGTAGGACAGTTATGATAGTACTATTACAAACCTCAGTACTATCACCACACACCCTAAGGGTGTAGAATCATTTAGGACAGTTATGATAGTACTATTACAAACTTCACTACTGTCATCACAAACCCTAAGAGTGTAGAATGACTTAAGATGTGTTATGGTAGTGCTGTTACAAACCTCAGTACTATCATCACACATCCTAATGGTGCGGAATGACTTAGGACAGTTATGATAGTACTATTGCAAAAACAGCAGTACTATCATCACACACCCTAAGGGTGTGGAATGACTTAGGACAGCTATGATACTACTATTACAAACCGCAGTACTATTGCACATGCTAAGGGTGTGGAAAGACTTAGGATGTGTTATGATAGTGCTATTACAGACAGCAGCACTATCATCACACACCCTAAGGGTGTGGAATGAATTAGGACAGTTATGATAGTGCTATTACAAACCTCAGTACTATTGTCACACACCCTAAGGGTGTGGAATGAATTAAGACAGTTATGATAGTACTATTACAAACCTCAGTACTATCGTCACAAACCTTAAGGGTGTGGAATGACTTAGGACAGTTATGATAGTACTATTACAAACCTCAGTAATATCGTCACACACCCTAAGGGTGTGGAATGCCTTAGGACAGTTATGATAGTACTATTACAAACAGCAGTGCTATCATCACACACCCTAAGGGTGTGGAATGACTTTGGATGTGTTATGATAGTACTATTACAAACCGCAGTACTATTGTCACAAACCCTAAGGGTGTGGAATGACTTAGGATATGTTATGATAGTACACTTACAAACAGAAGTTCTATCATCACACACCCTAAGGGTGTGGAATGACTTAGGACAGTCATGATAGTACTATTACAAACTGCAGTACTATTGTCACACACCGTAGGAGTGTGGAATGACTTAGGACAGTTATGATAGTACTATTGCAAACCTCAGAACTATCATCATAAACCCTAAGGGTGTGGAATGACTTAGGACAGTTATGATAGTACTATGACAAAAACCGCAGTACTATCATTATACACCCTAAGGGTGTGGAATGACTTAGGATGTGTTATGATAGTGCTATTACGGACAGCAGCACTATCATCACACACCCTAAGGGTGTGGAATGAATTAGGACAGTTATGATAGTACTATTACAAACTTCAGTACTATTCATTGCACACCCTAAGCGTGTGGAATGACTTAGGAAAGTTATGATAGTGCTATTACAAATCTCAGTACAATTGTCACACACCCTAAGGGTGTGGAATGAATTAGAACAGTTATGATAGTACTATTACAAACTTCTGTACTATTCATTGCACACCCTAAGAGTGTGGAATGACTTAGGACACTTATGATAGTGCTATTACAAATCTCAGTACAATTGTCACACACCCTAAGGGTGTGGAATGAATTAGGACAGTTATGATAGTACTATTACAAACCTCAGTACTTTCGTCACAAACGTTAAGGGTGTGGAATAACTTAGGTCAGTTATGATAGTACTATTGCAAACCTCAGTACTATTGTCACAAACCCTAAAGGTGTTGAATGCCTTAGGACAGTTATGATAGTACTATTACAAACTGCAGTACTATCATCACACACCCTAAGGGTGTGGAATGACTTAGGATAGTTATGATAGTGATATTACAAACCTCAGTACTATCATCACACACCCTAAGGGTGTGGAATGACTTAGGACAGTTATGATAGTACTATTACAATCCACAGTACTATCGTCACACACCCTAAGGGTGTGAAATGACTTAGGACAGTTATGATAGTACTATTACAAACAGCAGTGCTATCATCACACACCCTAAGGGTGTGGAATGACTTAGGACAGTTATGATAGTACTATTACAAACTGCAGTACTATCATTGCACACCCTAAGGGTGTGGAATGACTTAGGACAGTTATGATAGTACTATTACAAACCTCAGTACTATTGTCACAAACCCTAAGGGTGTGGAATGACTTAGGACAGTTATGATAGTACTATTACAAACCTCAGTACTATCATCACACACCCTAAGGGTGTGTAATGACTTAGGACAGTTATGATAGTGCTATTACAAACCTCAGTACTATCATCACACACCCTAAGGGTGTGGTATGACTTAGGACAGTTATGATAGTACTATTACAAACCTCAGTACTATTGTCACAAACCCTAAGGGTGTGTAATGACTTAGGACAGTTATGATAGTACTATTACAAACCTCAGTACTACCACCACACACCCTAAGGGTGTGGAATGACTTAGGACAGTTATAATGGTACTATTGGAAACTGCAGTACTATCATTATACACCCTAAGGGTGTGGAATGACTTAAGATGTGTTATGATAGTGCTATTACAGACAGCAGCACTATCATCACACGCCCTAAGGGTGTGGAATTACGCAGGACAGTTATGATAGTACTATTACAAACCTCAGTACTATCTTCACACACCCTAATGGTGTGGAATGACTTAAGACAGTTATGATAGTACTATTGCAAACTGCAGTGCTATGATTGCACACTCTAAGGGTGTGGAATGACTTAGGACAGTTATGATAGTACTATTACAAACCACAGTACTATCGTCACACACCCTAAGGGTGTGAAATGACTTAGGACAGTTATGATAGTACTATTACAAACCGCAGTACTATTGTCACACACCCTAAGGGTGTGGAATGACTTAGGATGTGTTATGATAGTACTCTTACAAACAATAGTTCTATCATCACAGTTCCTAAGGGTGTGGAATGATTTAGGACAGTCATGATAGTAATATTACAAACTGCAGTAATATCGTCACACACCCTAAGAGTGTGGAATGTCGTAGGACAGTTATGATAGTACTTTTACAAACCTCAGTACTATCATCACAAACCCTAAGGGTGTGGAATGACTTAGGACAGTTATGATAGTACTATTACAAACCTCAGTACTATCATTACAATACCTAAGGGTGTGGAATGACTTAGGATGTGTTATGATAGTGCTATTACAGACAGCAGTACTATCATCACACACCCTACCGGTGTGGAATGACTTAGGACAGTTATGATAGTACTATTACAAACCGTAGTACTATCGTCACACACCCTAAGGGTGTGGAATGACTTAGGACAGTTATGATAGTAGTATTACAAACAGCAGTTCTATCATCACACACCCTGAGGGTGTGGATTGACTTAAGACAGTTATGATAGTACTATTACAAACTGCAATACTATCATCACACACCCTACAGGTATGGAATGACTTAGGACAGTTATGATAGTACTTTTACAAACCGCAGTACTATTGTCACACACTTAGGATGTCTTATGATAGTACTTTTACAAACAGCAGTACTATCATTGCACACTCTAAGTCATCCCACACCTTTAGCCTTTCCCCCACTGCACTCTTTCCCACAGATGCCAGACTGTTGACAGCAGTAATCATTAAAAATATATATATATAATAACAATCTACATGGAAAAGAAGCAAGTAATTTTCTTTGAATAGTTACATATATGGAAATAAATAGTTAACTGTGTACTATTTGGTTGAATAGGAAACATTACACTGTAGGGTATGCAATACAGAATGTGAAATATAAAATATTCTGCAGTAAATTGCAGGCTTGCCTGTTTCTTAAATTATATTGCAGAAGCTTTAAGCTGCGCATATGAGTTTAAATAATACTGGATATATTTTATCATGCAAATCAATAATCAAAGATGTTATATTACTACAACGCATTATGCATAAAAAATGTCAGTTTGTAACATATTGTAGTAGTTATTTACATTTGTAATTAAATTACCAAATATAATAATGTACAACTGCGATAGTTTGAGTGATGATCCATATAATTAAATTATATGCTACATTAAAGTGATAAATAGATGTTATCAAAAGCAGAATCCATTATAGTTCTGTTGCCTACTAAGCCATACAAATGAATATGTGTGGAACTGCCATGATATAGTAAAAGGCAACAAAACAGATTGTCAAGGCAGAAACTAACCTGGTGTCTCACATTGTCTGATTTTGACAGAACCTTTTGGATAAACTGCATTTCATACTGAAGGGTTGGGAAGGTGGCCTAATGATTAAGGTGTTTCTCTTACAAGCACACAGTGCATCGTTTGAGTCTTACAAGGGATAACTGGCTAGGCTTAAAATAGCTTGCAAGGGCGATTAGTTTAATACTAATCTATGAACATTATTTTTTCCTCAAACCAGACAAAGGATTTTCTTATATTCATCAAATGTATTTGCTTCTAGTCTTTTGGTTCATTATACATCTGGAAGGTTCTTCTTAGCACCCACCCTTTTTCAATATAATGTTATTTCCCCTATTTCAGGTTCACGTTAATGCATGTGCCTGAGCCCAGTCCCCAGATACTGTACATATCAAAGAATAATAAAATAAAGAGCATAATAAAATAAAATGTAAAATGAAACCATAATAATTAGTTATAAAAGAATTAATGTTAATTGTAGGCCAGTCAAACAAATGTGTTTTTCAACCCCTTTTGAAAGTGGCTAGTATAGCTGAGTCCTAAAACTACCCGGGCAAAGGACAAATAATTAAGGACTTTGGTAACTAAATGAATGATAACAACAGAATTCAAAGCTTTAACAAGGAAACATAAGAAAACCCTATAAAGTAGAACATAGTGTGTGACTCAGATTGTACCTATGCAAATAATCCCTTAGGTGGTGATTTCCTGAGTTTTCCACGTGTAAATATCTGATGTTGTTTACTTGTTATCATTAATTACTTTTTTGAAAGATGGTGTATACTTTGCCTCTGCATATTCCTTTGGAGAATGTAAACATTTCGCCTTACCTTTTCATTAAAGACAACATTAATTATGTAAATCTCTGTATGTATGACTTCTTAAGCAAAAACGTCTGCAGTCTGCCTTTGTCTGAACTGCTTCTGTGTAATGTCCTATAAAGAAGAAGCCTGCAGAAAGCAAAAATTCTCCATGATACCTTCCCTACAGTCTGCATACAGGACAGGGATGTTGCTTCCTGCTTACAAGTGATGCTGTTTTTTTCTTTTGTTTTCTCATATTGTTAACCTTTGTCTGATTATCACTCTTACACAATTTTACATCATCCAATAACCATACCCCACTGTCTACCTCCTTTGTTAGTCATTTCTGCAGCTTTTATTTTTGTTTTCACATACTCGATCTGTAACTGTATTTTCCAACTACATAGATTTGAATGTACTTTAAATATATTTTACTCAGTTAAAACTGATGTCTTAGACCATAATATCAGTGTGGGCACTACAAGAGGGCCTGTGATACTGTGTGCCCACAAATGCCCCAGATCCTGGACCCCATCACAAAAAAAAAAAAAAAAAAAAAAAAAATTATTTGCATGCAGCCAGTCCAATTGTCAGTTCAAGGTCAAAAAGCCATATTACTTTCATATGGTTTGTAATTTACGAGTACAGTTTGAATTGGACAGTATAACCCTCCAACTCACTGATGTAAAATAATAAAAATATACAGTTTAAAACACATACCCCAGGATTCGTGAAGCTTGCGTCATGTGCCGGAGTAGCATCGGCGATCTAGAGCCAAATATGGCCATCGAGAGATTCAGGTAAGAGCTGTTTCGTACACCAGAGCTGCACAGCTCCCAGTGCATGTATGCTAATTACCCCATGCGCAGCAGTGTAGCATGCAAATGAAGGTATATAGCTATTCATGAAGTTGTGCAGGCGTAGCATAAGCATGTAGAAATGTAAACCAAAAAAAAAAAAAAATGGTTTACATGTTGTCAAACATAAAATCGGAGCCATGAAAGTGGACCAAACTTACGTATTATAATGTTAATATATGCCAATGGCTAAATATATAGCCAATGGCATAAAACAACATGCACAACATATAAAAAAATAACATTTAATTTCATGGCCACACCAACACAAAGTAAAACCACAGTGTATCGGTGCGCAAATGAGATCATAAGGAAAATATATTTAGATGTCACAAAACTGTAATGTAATGCAATTCATGATATTCCCATAATAGTCAATGGCATGCATGCTACACCACAACCATGGCGCAAGGGTTGCTAAGGGTTTGTGACAGTGTTCTGTGTGGTAACTAGGAATTAGCAGTCAATGCCATGCAAATGAGTCAAGTAATACTGAATCGCAAATGTCCCACTGGCGTAAGGATGTACCACATGGTGTAGCATTACAACACCGAGGAGTGGCTTGGAGGTAAACATGATATCAAGAGAGGGGCATGCCACCATAGCTGTAAGCACATTGGATCATTGCTTATCCATGTTGCATGTTGCTAAGCAAAGCCGCAGGATAGGGGTGTGGAAGTAGCCATAGCTTTGCTTAGCTGAGAGCACACAAGTTAACTGAAAGTTCATGTGAACGTGGATGAAAACGCGCATGAAACACGGTAAATGGATGTGCGCGGCGTGCACCACAGCTGAAACAGGAAGGATACTGGAAGACAATAAGGAAATGCTGTAGCATAGTAATTAGAGTACAAATGAGTAATTAACACCTAGAAACTCACAGTGGGCAATAGACAACAGCTAACAAGGCTGCTAGCAGCTACCTACAGAACAGGAAAGGGGAGGTGCAGTACAGCAAAGACAAGAGAACTGTCACAGCAGAACAAAGCAAACTTGCTGTAGATCAGCTACATAACACATTTCCAAACACAATCCTGGGTTGTGAAAGTACAAAACAAGAAAGGCTGCAGCTGGATGTATGCCTGACAATGGGAGGTGAAACGGGTTGAAAATAGAAGTAAAGGGCAATAGACAAATCATGGCAGACAAGCGTAAGTCAACACCAAAGGCCCCACAATAGCAGTACCTGCTGTACAACCAATAATTAAGATACCCTGCAGCTGCAATAGTACAAACACACCCAATTACACCAGCATCATCCATTGCACAATAGTATAAGGCGTGAAAGCCCCACACACACACAGTTGTGTATTCCCATACACTCTGCACCATTGGTGTATATAGACGGGGAACTTTTAATATGTACATGTTAGGGGCCGCCATAGCTTTGATTCACCAGCATGTGCTGGAGACTGACAGTGGCGTGGAGGATGATGCTGACAACCATCTCAGGCACCAGAGGAGGAGACAAGTGTTCAGACCCAGGGTAACCTACCAGGGGCTACATGATCTGAAGATAGTAGAGCGTTACAGGGTGGACAGGGACATCAAACAGCAACTTGTTGAGCAGTGCCGGCCATGCCTCAGAGCCAGAAGTAACAGAGGGGGAACCCATCCCAGTGGACACGAAGGTATGTGTAAGCTTGAGAATACTAGCCACAGGTACCTTCCAAAGGTCAACTGGGGATATCATGGGGATCTCACAGGCATCAGCATCCAGGGTACTCCACCAGTTCCTGGATGCCATGTTACCACATGCCAATGAGCACATATACTTCCCCCGAACGCAGGAGGAGTTGGCCAGCCATATGCGTCTCTTCCACCGTGTGGCAGACTACCCACAGGTACTGGGTGCAATAGACTGCATGCACATACACATCAAGTCACCACCCGGTGAGCAGGGTAGGCATTACATAAACTGCAAAGGATTCCCCTCCATCAACTGCCAGGTTGTGTGCAATGCCCAGGGAATTATCATGGATGTAGGTGCTGGCAGTCCTGGAAGCTATCACGACTCCCACATCTGGCATGCCTCACAGCTTTATCAGGTATTTGCCAGGGGGTTCATCTCATATGGCCACCTGGTGGGGGATGCTGGCTATGCACTGGAACCGTGGATGATGACACCCATCAGAAATGCACACACAGCCATGCAAGAATGCCATAATGAGGCACAAGCAGAAACCAGAATCATTATAGAGCTCATGTTTGGGATGCTGAAATCACGGATCCATTACTTGGACATATCTGGTGGAGCCTTGCAGTACTGTCCAGGAACATGTGCCCACATCTTCATAGTATGTGCCATGCTACACAATATGATCCTGCGGAAACAGCTGCAGCAGGGACAGAATGGTGAAGGCCCTCACAGCCCAGCACCATTGCCAAGGGACCCACAGGCACAGGGGGACTCAGACCACGAACACCCTGTGCTAGTCCCGGTAGACAGACAGAGGCATGCCCAGTAAGCTCATGGCTTGGCAAAGAGGGAATATATAGCACACACACTGACAGTGTAGGCACTCATGGACTGACACCCTTCTACACCTGCACACACAGCAAACATGGATGGCACACACACATGACCACCTGTAAATTGTCATGTATAGGTGGTCTACTGTGTGCATCCTACATAGGTAGCCCTCAACTATTGTACACACAACCGCCATTGGCACAATGTAAGTCAATACCGGAATAGTATATTAAGCTATCAGCATGTGTCTATACTGTATGTACAGGTTCATAGATACATAGGTAGGTACATGCCCAACCGCCGAGGCCACTCATAAGCATAGGCAAATGTGTCTGCTGTTGCCACCCCATCGATCAACTAACTGTCCCTCTGTGGAGAAGAGCCACTTGCGGGATCCCTGGGGTGTAGCTACTGTTCACCACCCACTCTGCAAGGGTTCCCAGGAGTGTCAGTGAGGGGATTTGTATAATGTAATCAGGGATGTAGTTCCAAATAATGGGGAGTATCCCTGACAGGAATCTTCACAGATGTGTACATGTTACATAGCATACCTTAAACACAGCTTGCATATATATGTAGTTCTCCATGGAATAATAAACACGTGGAACACACAACCACTGAAATGTGCATTAATCACCCTTGCACTACCAGTGCCTGCTCTGAGAGGTAAGATATCACTGCCAGAATTAGAACACGCAACCATGTACACATTCATCACAATAACATACCACTAAGCTACCTGACATGTACCAACAGCAGTTGTGTATACTGACAGGATAAAACACAAAAGGTAGGAATGTGTTGAAATAGGATAAACCGGAATGTACACAATGAAAGATGTATGTTATATATAGATATATATACATCATATATATATATATAGAGAGAGAGAGAGGGAGAGAGAAAGAGATATGTCGATATATGGGGATATACATATATATGTAGATATATAGATAGGTTAACAACATCTACATAGCCATGGAGGTACATATAAATGGGACACCTACCACATACCGACTGCTTTACAAACCGACGCACATAATCCTGAGGTTTAAGGTCTGAAAGAACACAGTACTGAAACAC
Organism: Protopterus annectens; assembly: GCF_019279795.1. Taxonomy (NCBI): domain Eukaryota; kingdom Metazoa; phylum Chordata; order Ceratodontiformes; family Protopteridae; genus Protopterus; species Protopterus annectens. The sequence goes on along the minus strand of NC_056728.1, from coordinate 1,216,914,720 downwards.
CAGATGCGTGAGGTCTAATCTCACAATGTTAATGGACAGTTAGTCAGTGCTTCTGGTGTTGCAGTTTGGGTAGGTTAATGTGTGTATGTGTGTTTCTTAGGGCTGTAGGTTGTGTAAGTGTGTGTTCTGTGTGTGGTGTGTGTTCTTGGGGGACTGTAATGTGTGGTTGTGGGTTAGCTTTGTGCATCTGTTTGTGCAACCTAGGATGTAGAATATTAAAGTAGGGGGTAGTGTGGGGGGTGCAGACACCTACATTGTGGGTGTAGGGGGGCTTGGCCACCTGCTCATACGTAGTGTAAGATGGTTTGTTTGGATGTGTTGGGTAGCAGTGTGTCTGTGTTTGCATGTGTGTGTTCCATGTTCATGTTGCCTTCGTGAGTTACTGTCAATGTCGGTAATGTGGGGTATGGGAGTCTGTTCCCAGGACTGTGTGCATCAGAACACTGTGGTTTCGGGATTCTGTATGTCTCCCTTATACAGCAGTCGAAGTGTTCACATATGTGTATAACATAGACATAAGCAATCACACATTCCGCCACTACCAACCTTTATGAACAAAGGATATGGAGAGTATATGCCTATACACCATTACAAATATGTGCTATGGACATGAGCCAATGATAGTGTTACCACCTTTTCCACTTTGCGAGGGACACTCTCTCTTTGGGCGGTTGTGTCCTGACCAAATATATTAAATGTGGCAAATGTTCTGGGATTGTAGGACATAATTATGTCCCATATGTACTGTAATAGTTGTATGCAATAGTTATTTCTGTATCTAAAGTACCTACGTGGTACAGGAAACAGGATAAACTACTAAACTGCTACAAGAATAAGCTTATAATTAGGCAAGAAAGGAAAGTTGTATCCCTTGTACTGACCATGGGTTTGTGTCGGCCTGTAAAATCAGATGTGTGACCTGAAAAGGACTCACTATGGACATATCAAAAGGTGGCAACCCTAGCCAAAGAGGGTCAGTCACCAACACAATTATAATGACTGCAAATATCTATGACAGAAATACACAGCTATCATGTAGCAACACGTTATTACATTCAGATGTATTACCAAAGGGATTCAAGGACTAACATCACCTACATGCTATACAGGAACCACATAACAGTGCTTTAATGAATCAGCCTGCAATTACCATTGTATTAGTCCACAGAAGGATAGGTGTTCAAATAGGGAAGGAACCCTCATGCACATAGTGATTATGTATAAAAGCAGTTCCTACACACCTGCATTTGCTAAGCACACCCACCAACATCACCCCCACACCCAAACATATTACAATACAAACTGTAATAACATCACAAATCATTCACACACGCTGTACGACATCTGCAGAAGCCTTAACATACCTTGTCAGAGACGCACTAACATGGCCCTATGTGAAATAGCTGCTGTTATATAATGGAACAGCTGCTGATGTAATAGGGTTTGTTTGCACTAATCCCATTTCAGAGGGTTGTGCATACACCGGGATGTGTTAGCAATTAGTGAGTAACAGCACAGTATGCTACACTTGTACACCAAATCAAGGATGTCTGGTGAGCACACTGTACACCACATAACAGTTCATGCATTGCCATATGGCCTTGAGCTGGCCAAACATCCTTGCCAGACTTAAACATCTGCAGAAGTATTAGGTACAAACAAACCCTGCATAAGTAGCACTGTTCCGAAATATAACAGCTGTACTCACATGTAGAACTAAATTGTCTATCCATTACACACAGTCCACAGGAGTCATGAAGCTAATATATCTCTGTGTGTCTCCATATAGCTGTTGAAATATATTGCAATAACACATCTAGGCCGTCTCCCTCAAATGTAAGTCAAATGGACAACACCCAAAAGGAGTACTCACTTATACACCACTGTTGCCATGGTATCGGCTAATGGAGTAGCTGCACAGCTGATATGCATCCAATTAACTACTTTGGAACAGCAATTGGTGGACAGGATACCACATGTTACCAATATGTAACTAGAAAAGGATGTGTTATCACACATTCAAACCATCCGTATATACCAGTGGAACGTTACAAAGAACATTGAAACACAAACCGAAAAGGATTGAATCAACTGTTAATGACACCTCAGGTTACTAATAAGGTATGTAGAACAGTCATCATGTCTGTGTATGTAGTACCTTTCTGTAGTATTTAAAGTGCACGCAATCCATATAGTGGAAACAGTTATTTTGTAGTGATGTATTGTTGAGCATAGTAACGCTTGCAGTATTTGTGTGTACTGCTGTAGGTCACAAGGCAAACACCGCATACACCACAAGGGATGCTATATAAGGGCTTTGAATAGAAATACTCCTCACCAGCCGATGTCAGTGGCAGGGCTGGTCCAACAAGTATGTGCTATAACAGGGGATAGTATATGTTGATATATTGTAACTGTAGCCATATGTATGGGTGTAATACAGAGAATAACATGTGGAAGGTTTGGCCACTGTACAAGTATGTTTTGCATTATGGGATATTGTGCCAATAACTGTGAAATGTGCAGTATTGCAGGCAGATATTTATTACAAGCTACATAGCATTACTGTAATGGTAGGCAAACATTAGTTATGTCAATTGGCATTTACAATACAAAGTAACAGGATACATATGTCTTTTAGTGAGCCGACAGTTTATCAGCATGATAGCAAAGTAAAATGGAAGCGCTATTTAACTATCCATGCACATAAGACATGTAATATGTGCAAAGGTAGGTACTAGGCTGTCTTACCAAGGGTATCTGTAAGCCTAGCTAGCATGTGTTGTCTTTCGCCACCCCCATAGGTTGGTTCCCTGTGCCTCTGAATGGCAGAGCCAATAGTTCCCTGTGCCTCTGTCCAGCAGAGCCACTGCAGTGATCCCCGGGGTACATGTCTGTCTCCCATCCACACATCAAGGTTTCCCTTGAAGAGTGCTCATGAGGGGCCCTGCCTGATGTACATTGGAATCACGTTCCAAAGCATAGGGAGTGTCCGGGTCAGGAATCTATCCATCCAGCACATCCTACTCATCGTTGTGGTGTTGTGGTTAGGTGTATATCCCTAGAGCATGTGGCTCTCAGGGGCTTCTATTTAGGTGGAGCATATCCAGCAATACAGGGATGGACATGGGCCTTGTATTTCAAGCAGAGATCACCTGTGAGTATGCAGTATGCAACTGATTACAGCTGGAGTTTCGCAGGTTGGGCTGCATAGGTCATCTGTTTGAGGTCAGTAATCCTCTTCATGTGGTACTGGTGTGGTCTTCCAAGCTGTTGCAGTTGTCTTGTAAGGTATATCCCAAATGGGGTGTTGTATCCTTTAATGGGTCTGACATGACATGTGTAGAGTCACAATGGCCCCTCTGATCTGGATGAGAACCCATTAGAGATTAGAAGGGTCATGTAGAAGGATATTCTAACCACCTTGTCATTATGGGTATCGAAGGAGAGATTGCTATCTACTGGTGTTTCCGAATCCCATATTACCTTTTCTGTATGTAGGGGACTACCACCTATGTGGTAGTCCACGGGTAATTAGTTATATCCAAAGGGGATGACTATGCACTTTTAGGCATTCAGCTTGATGCCATGATATTAACACCAGGTATGTGTCTCAGTGCGACCCTTCCAGAGGGTATCTGTAACAGCTGGGGAAACAATTATGTCCCCTAGTTTGCAGTCATCTGCAAACCTTTTCAGCAAATGCCCTCCTGTGCTTGTCTGTACATCAGAGAAGTATATACCGAACATGAGGGGTCCAAGGTCTGATCCCTGGGGGACGGCAGTTGTAACTGTTATACAGTTGGACCTAGGGTATGCAACTCCCACTATGTGGGTTCTGTCTGTGAGCCACTTTGCAAACCATCACATGACGTAGGGGTTAATGTTCAGGCGGATGGGTATGTTGATAATACCAGAAGGAGGAATGGTCTTGAAAGCCTATGAGAGATCTAGGTAGGCTGTGTGGACCTCCTTATCCTCATCTAATGCCTTGGTAACTGTCTCTAAGAAGTCCACCAGGTTTAGGAGGCATGGTCCAGCCTTAACAATGCCAAATAGGGAGGGGTCAAAGGTTGGGAGGTACCCAATGTCTCTGTGACAGTGATCCATGATGTGCACCATAGCCTTGCAAACCAGGCTAGTCAGGCCTATAGGGAAATAGGTCCCATGGTCCATTGTGGCGCCACCTTTTTGGAGTGGGATAACTGTTGCTGTGCGCCATTCAGGGGGTACTATGCCTGATGTGAGGCTATTATTAAACATTGTGCGCAGGTGAGGAGACAGTACAATCTGAAGTTTGTGTAAAACACAGCCTGGGATGTTGTCCGGTCCCATGGATGCTGTGATATTACCTTTAGAGTGTGCAGCTTTGAGAGGGGTCTGCCAGGATGTTGCCAATATCAATTGTTTCTGTAATGTTCGTGCCTTTGTGCTGTAACTCAGAGCAGATCTGGTTGTTGACATTGAGATATGTGACATAGCTATGGATTGTTTTGTGGTTGTTCTTGGTATTAGTTGCGTTATAGTTTCCATAGCTAGCTTTGGAGGATCTTATAAGGGATCTCACCTTCTTACTGAGGCTGGCCAGGGATCTCCTCCATGCATGGTATTGTACTCTCATTTGCAACAGTGTCTTCCTCCTGTAGTGCAATATGTTTATGGCAGGGACCACCAAACTGGTTTAGTTAATTATGAGTATAGCGTCCTGGTTCTGTTTGGGATAGCACAAGCCATGCTCTCCTGTAAGTGCTTATAGAGTGCATTGATGTAGGATTCAGCAGTTGTAACAGTACTGTCCATCTGCATGGGTGTCATGATGTCCACCACATCTGATTTAAGAAGCATGTAGTTGGCCTTGTAGACATATTATACTGTGGTTCCCTTAATGGGGGGTAGGTGCGGGATGTGGATATCAATGGTGTTCAGCGCAATGTCTGATTGGACCAACGAGGAGTTGGCTTCATGTGTGGAGCACCAGTCACTCATGTTAGTAATGACTAGGTTTAGGATATTGTTGCCCCTGGTGGGTGTGTGGATATGTTGAGTCAGGGCATTGGTGTTTATGAATTCCAGAAACCGTTGAGCTAATGTGTTGGTACACGAGTAGTTTTCCCAGTTAATGGTGGGGTAGATTCAGTGAGGCTTATGTGATGAGTGTGGTGTGCGACTGTGTACCTTCTCCACATGACAGTCAGGGTCAGGCTCGGTTGTAGAGACCTTTTCCGCCAGTTTGGCTAGTTGAGTGCATCTCTCACAAGTTGTAGTATTGGGTGGTAGGCAGAGAGACTTGTCTGTGTACATGAGGCAATGTGTACATTGCCTCAAGATGTCCAGATTCATCAGATAGACAGGTGAGAACACTGGCAGTTGACTCTTAGACATGCCTGAATATAGAACTACATTCACCTAAATAAGTGAGGAAAGTGAGTACAAGAGCTACATTGTTCTATGCAAGTGAGAAAAGTATGTACAAAACCTGTTCACCCTTACCTGTAGGTGATGTGGAAGATTGAGTGCTATAGTAATTATTAGCTTACGTAGTGTTTACAAGTCCTGAACAAGTGCTTAGCATGAATAAGCAATCCAGATAAGGTCTTGGATAATATAAACACATGGCCCCCTCCCCCCAAAAGGTACACAAGCATATATCTATGTACACCACGGGGCCCCTGTACCCACAACTATGCAGGTACAAGCTGCACTCAGTCTGCATGGGACCTGCCCACATCACAGGTTGTATCATACACATATGGCAAAACAAGATGGTCTCCATGTACACATCATGTAAAATATAGCTCCATGTCAGGTTGTGTACACACTGAATGGTGCACAATAACAGGTATCACAACCCACAAAGGGGGAGACACCACTGATAATGGAAAGTACTGCACTACTACCCTGCTGAGTCTGGTCTGGAAGGCCATGAACCTTGATCGCTTAAGTGATGTCAGCAGTACAGATGTAGATGACAGTATGGTTGATGTCACACTGCATATCATAACCTTGCCAGGTGATAGGACATCATCACCCATACTGTGTACCACCTACACTCAGTATGGTAGATGTACATTCGTATGTCACAGGAGTGTTTTTCAACAGGACTGCTGGCAGAACCAACACTACAGAAGGTGTCTAAATAATACGTCATCATCACACCAGTGGCAGCTACACTATGTCAGGGTTAATGAATTCTATTCCCCCTCATTGTAGTCCATACCTCACAGACAAACAGAAGGCATCTGCCTATTCAAGTATGTGAATGACTATGACCTAGGAGCAATAGCTGACTTGCATTGTCACCCCTATGTTAATAACCCTGTACCCATGAACTACCACCTAGGCAGCAGTCATCATAATGGACACTTGTGTGTGAGGGATGCAGCTGGGCAGTTGTCTTTCCTGTGATAGCTACATCACCGCACCTGTTAGGGAGTCATATGTGGCAACCCTGATAATGATAGGGTGCCATTCATGAATATAGAGATCATTGTCCAGCCATACAGAACACTCAAGTGACCCATATCAGATCACATATTTCCTTTAAGGGGTATTGGCCATGTGCAGATGGCCTACACCAGCCTTCCCATTCCCCATCTCCACTATGTAGCATGATGCATACCCTGAATAAATCCATGTCCAACCCAGTGATGTCGGACATGCTACACATACTCATCCTGATCTTGAACACATACTTCATGGTCATCCACCTACCACATGCTGGACAGATCCTTGTCCCATACACTTGACATAGTCCTGTCATACTATGCATTCCTGTCCATCAAAGCTACACATCGCTTCCCTCTCAGACATGGTGTGATGACTGCATGGTAACGCATGGTATATGTATCATTAACCCTGTGGATCAGTAATGTGGCACTGCTTCACCTGGCCCCACAGACCTGCCTGTCAGCTACTGCCAGGTAACCTTTCATCCTAGATGTATACATGGCCCATGGCATATAGCCCACTAGTTGACTTTGACTGTACATGCTAAAGTTGATATCCATCCCTGCAAATACCATCTGGCTAGCCAGTGTCCCATGTGTATCACATGTGCAACACAGGTGATACATGGCAGGATGTTGAATCACTGTACAGTGCTGTGTAGATGTATATGGCAGAACACATACATGTAAAATCTTGTATGAGCATGTCTGCAGGGTCACAGGTCATGTTTGTTAAGGCAGTGTAAGTCCTTATATGTGATGTATACATTGCATCAAGGTCAACTGCATTAATGGGGACACATCCAGCCATGTGCTGATAGGTAGGAATACCAGTACAGGCAAACAGACATGCCCACATCAAGACAGCAACCACATGGAGTATGAGCAATGTAATACGGTGACACACACACACATATATGGTGATAATATCCACTTAACATTGAGTGTTGCATGTGTGTGACAAAACACGTCAGTGTCATGTAGGTTTGCAAATACAACTATTTAAACTGAATGAATGCAATACACATGTATGTTCAGCTGTAGCTCTGTATGTCTCTGAGGTACTGTGACCTGTCTCCATCATTATGTCTTCCAGGTATGTCGCATGCAAGGCTTCCCCCTTTTACACACTTGGAGTATGAGGCCCTCATCCCATACCTACTCAACAATCACTACATCTTGTTCAGCCATGTGCCACAGGATGCACAGCAGTGAGATGCCCTGTGGATGGAACTTCACAGGAGGGTTAATGATGTGGGTGGCCACAACCGCACATACCAGCAGGTGTGCAGACACTGTACAGACCTCATTAGATGGTGGAAACAGCATGCAAATGCAATCGCCAGGGAACAAGGTGCAACAGGTGGTGGACCACCAACCCAGCCCCCACTCACATGTACCAAGGAGCTACTGGCCAACCTGGGGACACCTGCAGAACCACAACCACAAGCCTTAGCTGATATTGTGGAGGTGGGTGTCTCTCAACCACCAAGCCTGGAGTTGCCTGGTAAGTCAGTACTGCACCTATAGCAACTATATTCCATATAGCTGCATGTGTCACTGTACAATATGTAATGTAACATCATATGCAAGGCATGTATACACACATGCCGCATGCTATAGTATGCTACTCTGTGTATGCACACATGTGCATACACCATAGTATTATCTAATGTACTGGTGTATGTGTTATGCACATTGCTCCCTGTAGCCTTTATACAGGGGTGGATTATGCTCATACTGCTGTATTACTCCTATTTAGGTACCTCTGGCATTCCACTGTGACAGCAGCCTGTTGTAGGTGAGAGTGTTATTATTTATCAGGAACTGTAATGCACAAATCTATCTGCCATGTGTTCATTCACAACATGTACACATAATGTATGGTCCTGTCACAATATACAGGTCGGACCTGCAATGCATCTCAATCACTATCCATGTGCAACACTTGCAAACTATGTGAATCATCTCACCGACATGAATCCTCACAAACTTTATTGCCAGATGTGTTGACAGCTGTGCATACAATGGTGGAGGTGCTGTTCACTTTAGGAACGTACAATAGATCTGATCTACACATGTGGTGAATACAAATAGTACTACACAGTGGGCTGGAGTATGGCCAGCACACAGGTTTCACTGGTGTGTATCATAGCCCTGCTATGAATGTCACACAATGTGCTGTGCTATCTTGACATGTCCATGACATTTATTGGCCTGGCTGCTACACTGCCTACCTAACCTGAAAACATATCCCACATACCACCCTTTATCTGCATAATCCTGTTGTCAGTGGAGCATATATGTCATATGGGACAACACAGACATGTGAAGTAGATGACCATCACAATAATTTGGACAACACATGTACACATATGGCCATGGAGGATGGCCAGAGACATGGAGCAACACACACAGTAGACGTGTTGTGCTTGTGTGCACACCCTGTCATACAATGGCTACACATGGTTCAGCCATGGCCTTTGTATAATGGTCATAATGTAGATGTGGAACACTAGACATCCTACAGCCTGTGTACATCTTGTGTAGGCGTAACATCAATCCACCACATAAGATGTGTTGAACATCTTGAGGGTGTTGCAACATGACAGCAGTTAACTGTACAGTATCCACATCAGGCCACAGATACAGTACATTCCCATTGCTGGTGATGGACATAAATGCCATACTAGCTCCTCGTGTGTGTGTGTGGTACACAGATGTCATGTGGGACATGGTGTACCAATGCCATATCTGGCCATAATTGCCAGGCTACAGCAATATGGTTGCAGGTGTGCAGGGGTGTCATTAGTATACCCATCAGTGACCTGTGTCACAACATCCACATCATGGTTTAGTGTGTATACACCTCAGTGATGTGGGTCACATTCCATAGTATATATGTATTGTATCTGAACACAGTCATGGCTATGAACCCTGTCTGTAACTCACACAGTATAGTACTAGAGACGCCTCATGATTCCCTGCAATGGCCATGCACATCAGCTAAATTTGTAGTATATCTGTAGGGTGGACAGACAACACTGAATTGGCACACCATTGCCCACTGTATATTTGACAGGACACCATTGTGTTAAACATGTATGCATGTCATTGCACACGTCAGCAGATCACATGTCATACTACATGTGATTATCAAGGTCATATGCCACACATCTGGCAGGTGTACTGCTAACCTGTGTTGGTCCACATGGTGTAACACAGGGATGTATGCTAACCACTACTATGATTGTGTAATTTGCATGCCTTCTGCTATGACACATGCATGCTGTTGTGTGCAACCTAGGGATGTATGATAACTACAACTATTATTGTCTGTGCTGCATGCCATCTGCCATATCACATGCATGTTGCATGCCTTCTGTCATATCACATGAGTGTGTGTGTGTGTGTGTGTGTGTGTGTGTGTGTGTGTGTGTGTGTGTGTGTGTGTGTGTATGTCTATTGTATAGATTGTAATGTACAGTTCTTGTCTGCCCTTACAGGTGATGTAGGTGCATTGCCCTCTTATGGTACATCAGATGTTAGTGTACCTACAGACTCTAGCAGCGATGATGAACATATGATTGGGACACAGGTAGAGTTGTCAGGGGCTGAAACTGTGCCATTGGTTGCCATTCCATCTACATCCACTTCATCCCTGCACACATATCCCACACCTGCACATACCCCATCACCAGTGGCCATAGAGGAAGGACAGTTGGCATGTGGTAGCTTGGAACAGGAAAGTGTGGGGGCTATGGAAGGTGTGCCTGCACACCATGGTGTCAGCCAAACTACTGGTGGTGCCCTACACAGGCACGTGGCCAGTGCTGCTCGTAAAAGGACCTCTGGCCAACATGCTCCTGGTGTCACCAGATGCATGTTTCAGGCTGTATTTGAGGCACAGGCACATACTGAATGGTGCAACAGAGAAGATTAGAGGCTACAGAGGGCTGCTGTCCATTCTTTAAACAACAGCATGCAGGCAATGGTAAATTCTCAACAGCAGATTGCTGATGCTTTGGATAGATGGTTGGGTGACATGGTTGGCGTCCTTGACAGTGGCATAACAATCCTCGAGGGTGAGCTGTCTGTGTTGGAATATCTTGCAGGAGTGAGGCATCGGGCATGTGAACGTAGACCTGCTACATCACCTGTGTCAGGTCTACGTGTACGAGCTACCTCACATGCTCGCTCCCATAGTGGTGGTAGCAGCAGCAGTGCATCTGGTGCTGTGCTGTCCAAACCATGACACAGCAGGCTACGTGCACGTGGCCCAGGATGGTCCCAAAGGGACACAGTTCCAGTGGACTAGTGACATCAGACAGTACCCAATCTCCACCTCTGTCTAGTAGTGCCTGTGCAACCCCTGACAGGCACAGGTGACATGTCCGTGGCCGGACACTGTGAACTGTAAATCCTCACCTGTACAGTCTGCAGCTGTCAATAATACCCCTGTGTAGGTCAGACACATGGGAGAACTGTGTGCAGACATATACTCACACAGTGGGCACATATGTAGGGCACCGCAGCACACACATGCATAACATCCACACACGCCCAGTTAGATCAAAGGCCCAAACCCACACACATGATGTCATCCAATGGTGCAGCCTAGGCCTCTGGCAAACGTTAACACCCTGTGCATATGATGATGTTTGTGCCGCATCCCTGACATCCACACCATCGGTGCAGGGACATGCTCATATGGTCTGATGCACAGGGTGAACAGACTAGGATGATATGTGTAGTTTACAAATGTTGAGGACTGTTGACAGGCAGCAGATATACCATGTAGTACAGGTGTACAATACTGTTAACAGTATGTGTCTTGTGTAACAACAGTGGAGCCTAGGCCTCCAGCAAACATTAACACCCTGTACATATGATGATGCCTGTGCTGCATCCCTGGCATCCACACAATCAGTGTAGGGACATGCTCATATGGTCTGATGCACAGGGTGAACAGACTAGGATGATACGTGTAGTTTACAAATGTTGAGGACTGTTGACAGGCAGCAGATATACCATGTAGTACAGGCATTTATTCCTGTTAACAGTATGTGTCTTGTGTAACAACAGTGCAGCCTAGGCCACCGGCAAACATTAACACCCTGTGCTTATGATGATGCCTGTGCCGCATCCCTGACATCCACACCATCGGTGCAGGGACATGCTCATATGGTCTGATGCACAGGGTGAACAGACTAGGATGATATGTGTAGTTTACAAATGTTGAGGACTGTTGACAGGCAGCAGATATACCATGTAGTACAGGTGTACAATACTGTTAACAGTATGTGTCTTCTGTAACAACAGTGCAGCCTAGGCCTCTGGCAAACATTAACACCCTGTGCATATGATGATGCCTGTGCCGCATCCCTGACATTCACACCATCGGTGCAGGGACATGCTCATATGATCTGATGCACAGGGTGAACAGAATAGGATGATACGTGTAGTTTACAAATGTTGACGACTGTTGACACGCAGCAGATATACCATGTAGTACAGGTGTACAATACTGTTAACAGTATATGTTTTGTGTAACAACAGTGCAGCCTAAGCCTCCAGCAAACATTAGCACCCTGTGCATATGATGATACCTGTGCTGCATCCCTGACATCCACACCATCGGTGCAGGGACATACTCATATGGTCTAATGCACAGGGTGAACAGACTAGGATGATATGTGTAGTTTACAAATGTTGAGGACTGTTGACTGTCAGCAGATATACCATGTAGTACAGGTGTACAATACTGTTAACAGTATGTGTCTTGTGTAACAACAGTAAATACTTGTTGGTCATGATGTTCTGCTGTTCTTCTTCAGGTCTAATTTAACGGGCCGATGGATGTCAGTGTTTGCAGTTAAGTGTCCCATATGTCAATGTGGACTACTCACAGGTATGTATGAATATACCAGCATGCACCATGTAGCTGCCACATACCAGTGAGAATGTCCCAAGTTACAAACACGTCTACCGTTCCAAGAGCATGACAGCTGTGTATTAAGCTACTGTAGCCACAGATGTGACATCCATAAAGGATGACATCACAGGTACAATTACATGGAGTGGTGAGGTAAGAAAGTGGTCTAGCTGACTACAAGGGTAGAAGCCAGTGGGAAGTGTGATGTCTCAATGGGAATCAGTAATACACATTCCCATGACAGGATGCCAACACACAACTGCACCCACACACTCCGGTATTGACACACATGTATGCAGTGACACTGTAAGACACACACACACACACACACACACACACACACACACACACACACACACACACACACACACACACACACACACAGACACTCATGGCTTCACCGACACAGTAACACACACTCTCACACAGTTGCTACTGGTGGGATGAGGACCCCTGCCTATGTGCAAATCATCATTACAGTACTGTGCATCTACATGATGCGCTACAGAGAATACACATGTACAGGTAGTCAGTATGACCTAAGATCAGGGACATCAACGTGGATAGTTGAATGCATTGCCTGGATGGTGGGAGGGGTCTTATCAGTTCAGTATGGTAACATACATCCTTACCCCAGGGACCAGTCAGCCCTACATACACACACTGTGGCATTCAGTAATTAATACACCTATGTCATGCACATACAGATAACTCACATGTGTGAGATACACACCCCTGTCTATGTCCTGCCTTCTACATTGCAGTCTCTACAGATGTGTACACTAGTGTACAGGAGAGTGAGTAACAATTGAGATGTATTCCCCACAATACATGACATATATGGACACACACGCAACCACACATGCCAGTACTGTGATAATCTCATTCCTGCCTAGCTCATGTTATGTATGTCAGACGTACAGCAGTATTGCCCACGTTACAAACTGTACTGATGCTTCCTGTGCCAACAGTGCTGATATATGCCCTAGGGACATCATATCTATTAACAGGTGTCAAGTGATTTACCTTTGCTGTCACCCTGACCGCTGTCTAAGTTGTGTGTTATGTCCTTCAATTAACAAAACCATTGCTTACCGGTTACACAAGGTATTGTAGGACCGCTTGTGACACACCTGTGAGCTGTCCACAGTAAACATCCATCTGCAAAGATGCCCCGCCATTTAGTTATTTCAACACATCTGTCCATACCTGTGGTACATCTTGCTGTACATTCAGCATATCACCATATACAGTTGGCAATGTTGAGGCTACATTGCAGCTGCATGATGTACAAGGATACACGCCACCTGTATACATCAGCAACTGCACAAGCATGTTATCTTAACGCACAATACTATGTGTACAGGTGTGTAGGTCCTACAATCCTGACATTTGGTCATGTTTGTAGGCATTGCAGTTGGTGGATATGTGTAATGACATACATGACACATGGACCGTTGTATGATATGATGGGTGACCAGTACAGAGGGGATGTTACCTCTGTCAACACTGATATCACACCTTATGTAGTGTTAGAATTCAGCAGCCATGGACCTACATTCCATGTGCATGTGTGTAATGGCTATAGCCACCTGTTTGCACAAAGAACTACAATGGCTATGCTATTTACAGTATGTTGTGTGTGTGTGGCATGTACATACCCAGGGCAGGTACATGTATGTCATATCCATACATGAGGGTGTGTACTGGTGTACAGCTACAGATATCTACTAATGGTGGACAGTACTGAGAGCCCTTGGTATGTGTACAGATGACCTGGTCACAGACAGTGGTATCATTGCATTGCATAACTCATGATGCAATTGTGTCAGTACATGTGCACTGTCTACAGTTGATGCAGAGCTTAGTACAGTACACAGGTCAAGGGTCACATGGTGGTGTACTTGTCTGTCATACAACATGTATGGTTGCGTGTTGGTGGTTCGAGGGCATGGTGGTGTCTGCAGTTTACATCCTGGAATGCGGCATGTGATACTGTGTCCTGCACATGGCTCATCTGTGATGCCTTTCATGGGGGGACCGGTCAGTACATGTGAGCGGTCTTTATGTATGTGGGTACACCACCTGGAGTGGTCTGTACCTGTGTTATGGCCCACATGTCTGGTTCTGAGGTATATGGTGGTAGTGCTAGGTTCTGAGGTATATGGTGTTAGTGCTATTGTGCACTACAGAGACATAAGCCAGGTGTGCCTCACTGCAAAGATGTCAGTACTCCCCATTGTTGGATCCGCAGTGGCCAGCTGTGAATATGGATGCTACACATCTAGCATTTGTTAGCATAAGAAAACAATGCAGTTGTCCTGTAGGTGTATGGGAGTTAACCCAGTGTTTAGGACATTTGCCTTGGAATGGCACTGTGTGGGTAGATGCGACTTGTGTAATATCCACACTCTCTTGCATCATGGATGCATGTGATATGTGACAAAAGCCTGCCTACTGTCAGCCATGTCATCCCAGAATGACAGCTGATTTGTAAAAGACCGGTGTCAAATATATGTAGAGCAGCGTTCCCGCTAACAATGACAACTACTAACACCAGAGCCCATTACAATGTGTTCTTTACATCTACCTGTAATAGCATGGCCATTGTGACCCTCTGTGTCTAGCATCAGAATGCATCCCAGTCAGCCCTGTGCTACTAGGAGTATGAGCATGCCCAGTATATCCTTGTGTAGATGGACACATAGTAGTGCATTCCGACCAGCCCTGTGCTACTAAGTGTGTGAGCATGCCCCCTGTGCTACTAAGTGTATGAGCATGCCCAATATATCCTTGCGTAGATGGACACATAGTGCATTCCAAACAGCCCTGTGCTACTAAGTGTGTGAGCATGCCTAGTGACACCTTGTGTTGGTTATGTGCCTCTGTGTATGGGCATGGCCATTGTAACCCTGTATAGTGGTAGTAGTCGTCCATTCCACAGATGGGCATACTCCAGTTCAGGATGGATTCATACTTTAAACGCACAGGTTCACAGGTATGTACATCTTAACTGCCAGCATCCATGTTGATGTCTGCATTCCCAGACGGTCATAATGACAGCCTTGACATGTGTAGTCTGTGTGGCGCAATTCATATACATGTAATATTGTAATAGTAATCTGTAAATAGCAGGTGTTCCGTACCCGATACTGGCGTGTGTGTATATGTCTGTCCCCATTTGCCGGTGGACTCTAAATTGCTTTTAGACTGCCCACACTCCATACATTTCTTATACCCACTGTTAGCAAGGCCAATGATGTCACCCATCTACAAATGCACCTCTGGGAGGGCTGTGTCCCAGTAATCTCGGTAGTGCATTCTGTAACTGCGTAATGCTGTAGTGTAATAAAGTAGTTAGGTTGGTAATCTAGTCCCACACTTGTCGTGTGTGTGTGTGTGTGTGTGTGTGTGTGTGTGTGTGTGTGTGTGTGTGTATGTATGTGTGTATGTGTGTGTGTCTCCCTGTTTGCTTGAGGACTAAGTAATACCTTTATACTGCTCACACTCCATACATTTCTTATACCCACCATTAGCAAGGCTGATGATGTCACCCATCTACAAATACACCTCTGGGAGTGCTGTGTCCCAGTAATCTCGGTAGTGCATTCTGTAATTGCATAATGCTGTAGTGTAATAAAGTAGTTAGGTCAGTGTTCTAGTCCCACACTTGCCATGTGTGTGTGTGTGTGTGTGTGTGTGTGTGTGTGTGTGTGTGTGTGTGTGTGTGTGTCTCCCCGTTTGCCTGAGAACTGAGTGATACCTTTATACTGCTCACACGCCATACATTTCTTATACCCACCGTTAGCAAGGCCGATGATGTCACCCATCTACAAATACACCTCTGGGAGTGCTGTGTCCCAGTAATCTCGGTAGCGTGTTCTGTAACTGCGTAATGCTGTAGTGTAATAAAGTAGTTTGGTCGGTGTTCTAGTCCCACACTTGCCGTGTGTGTGTGTGTGTGTCTCCCTGTTTGCCTGAGGACTGAATAATACCTTTATACTGCTCACACTGCATACATTTCTTATACCCACCGTTATCAAGGCCGATGATGTCACCCATCTACAAATACACCTCAGGGAGTGCTGTGTCCCAGTAATCTCGGTAGTGCGTTCTGTAACTGCGTAATGCTGTAGTGTAATAAAGTAGTTAGGTCAATGTTCTAGTCCCACACTTTCTGTGTGTGTGTGTGTGTGTGTGTGTATGTCTATGTCCCCATTTGCCTGAGGAATGAGTAATACCTTTATACTGCTCACACTCCATACATTTCTTATACCCACTGTTAGCAAGGCTGATGATGTCACCCATCTACAAATACACCTCTGGGAGTGCTGTGTCCCAGTAATCTTGGTACTGTGTTCTGTAACTGAGTAATGCTGTAGTGTAGTAAAGTAATTAGATCAGTGTTCTAATCCCAGACATGCCAAGTGTATGTGTGTCTGCCTGCATGAGACAAGTACAGTGCTTTGCAGTATTCGCTGTAGCGCATGCCCTAAATGCATGTTGCTGCAGTATGATATGGTAGGGGTCTGTATACAGGACATGGCAAGTGTGTGTTTGTCTGTCAGAGCCTGTGTAGAGGTGGCCAGGATTGTCTTACCATTGGACATGTTTGGGAGCAGATTTTGTAGTTTTCCTATATAGTATCCATCTTATGACACATTGGCCACTTCACGAGGAGTACAGCTGTCAGTCAGCCACGGCACTGTGTTGGCAAGCCATACCCATACATCTGGCAAAAGGGCTGGTGAACTAAGTATGCAGCCCTACTAGTACCCGGTATATGTCCCACACCCATGTGCCATGCACATACAACCTTGCCTATGAAATCCCACTATGTTGCTAGTAACATGCACGTTGAGGACAGATAGTAGGCATGGTGTGACCGCAGTGGCCTGCAGAGGACATGGCACCCTGTATAGCGGTACAATAGGCACATATATGCAGACATTGTGCCTTCACTATGTTCCACACTGAATAGCTGCAACATATGTGGTGACATCATATGTGATCCACTAAGGCCAGACGATGCTGTACACATGTTCCCTGTATGGACCCATGCCACTAACACCACGGAATACCTGTCCATTCTATACATGCAGGTGCAGGGCTGACCTGCTCACTATAAACAGGTTTCACCACACCAGGTCAGTATTGGCATATCGGGGTATAACAGGCTGTGTACACTACATGTGTCTGCCAAACCAGGTGCACCTGTGCATGTCACTTTACAGTATTGTGGGACATGCACATCCCAGGCAATGTCCATGTGAAGGACTATCAAATACAGACATGGCATGCATTGCAAAGCTATGGCCCTACACAATGGTAACCAGGATTTCAGGCCAGATATTGCAGTACCCATCTGTGAGGGACATTGCAGACACTCCACCCCTGCACTGCACACCATTGTCAGGTGACGCAATGGCAAGGATTACTCCTCACCCAGTCTTGTACAGCCATCTTGCACAGCCAAACACTACACACCCATGGAGCAATGCATACCTGCATGACAGTACTGGCACCCTGTGTCTGCATGTGGGTTGTGATGCTCCCAACCACAGTCATTCCCAGTATAAACCTCATTGGCATACTAACAGTTGTCAAGCACTTTCACATGGCCTAGCCCATTGAACCTCCAGATATCCCCTGTGGTGCATGTGGTCCTGTGCATTACTGTGGTGTGGCAAACTAAGTAGTTACATTGTGTATTTGTCACCCTGGTGAAGGTGTCAACGCGTGTCCATTAGAGTGTGGTTTTGGTGACAATGGCATCCATTCACGTGGACTGACATGTGTGCCGCACCTAATGTATGTCTACTATATCTGTTGCAGACGGCACTCACTCACCTACACGCATGTTCTTACAGCACTGCAACATGCTGCCTCTGTGGCACATGTAGTAACCTCATGCACATGTAATAGTAATGAGTAGTCAGGGCTTTTCCCCTGTACTATTCAGCGTGTAGCAGATTATGGTTAAGTCTCCAAGCCCTTCCCTGGTGTACATTGCCTATCCCGCACACACACTCTCTGGTGGATGTGAAGGTGTACACCTGCACAGCAGCAGCATGTGTATTGTAACAGATGGAAATGGTCAGGTGATGGCCTCTGCACCTATTGCAGTCCTCCTCTAGCTGATTGCATGTGGTACAGCTGTGATGGTGTTCCCATAGCCATCCGCATGATAAACACAGTACACTATCTAGGGAAAGATGTTATTATCTGGCCATGACAGTCGCTGTGAGTGGTACCTGGATGTGGTGTTCTGACATGGCATCACAGATGATATCTGGATGTACCTCAATCATTTTCAACAGTGGGAAATAGCCTAATGACAGGAGGGTGATGTGCCACACAACTACAGCATGTAAGTGTAGCTATGCTGCATTGAGACTACTGTCTGTTTAACATGTGTGTGGTAATGGCTATTCTGCATGTTAAAATACAGACATGACAGTACTCTGTTCATGAGGGAACCCCATCTGTAGGGTCATCTGTGAACAGGTCAGTGTGTACAACTATTTGTTTCCTGTGTTACACACTGAACACACTCCTGTGAACAGCAGAAGCATGGTGTGGGGATTGCAGACAGTACATGATGATAGGGATGTGTTACTGCCATCTCATCCCTGACTGGACATGTGTCACATGAGACAGTGGTATGACTGACACTGTGTGGGATTCCCAGTGACAAGCCAATGATGGGCAACTGTTCATAGCTGTGGTCACATGTCTACTACACATTGTACATTTGTCATGAGGTATATATGCATGTGTTGTGCTCCCTATGCAAATGTATACCATATGTTGTGTTGGGTTGCTGGTGATATCTATGCATACTGTCGTAGGTAATCCTGTATGCTGTTGTCTATAACTAAGACATATGTGGGTTTAAAATGCAACACCATAGGCCGAATGGGTTGGTAGGTCCCAGCAGATCCTCCTGTCCCACTTCAGCTGACCATGGCACTGGGCACTAGCACATCTGTGGCCCAGCCATTAACATCAGCCTCTGTTGGCTCTGCACCACCTTCTGGTAGTACCCCCACTGAGGATGGAGTATGTCCCCCTTGGGAGCGGGACCAGACAGGTACATATCTGCTGTCATGTGGTCCCGGACATGTTGCGTAGGTGGCTCCCTAAGGCGTTACGAAGCCAGATACGCCAGTTCAAGGGTGGAGTGTCACATTTACAGGGTGATGCTCCCTTCCTGAACAGCTCCCAGCACTGCCTCCTTTGCAGCTGTGTAGGTGCAGTGGCAGTTGCCCATGGCTGGAGACCTCCATCCTACTGTTCCCATGGGCTTTTGAATGCCAAAGACCCATCCCCATCCAGGGGTGTATCCCCCCCCACATGTGTCATATACCAACCCTGTATGCTCTCATTTCTGTGCCTATCCTCCACGGCCATACCTACACTCCTTCCCCAACATCTGACCCTCACCTATGGATACATAAGGCCATTCGGCATCTAGGACACCATCTGTCCTATACATAGCTGTCCATTACACACACGTGCCCACTGGACACATGGAACCCTTGTAATACGCATCATAACATACTACTGTTATCCTCACCACTGTCCCTCAGGCGCACGGTCCTGGTATGTACATCACTCCTACATGGTTCGGGTACACATGAGGAGGATGACCCCATTGTACACACAACACTACCGGCCCCTCTATGGTTACCCCATTTACCTTTATGATGATGATGATGTTGCACACAGCACATTGCAGGAGTACTGTTCACACATAATGATTGGACAGGTACTGTTGTGTTAATGTACATTACACACACAGAGTGATATATACAGCCAATGTACAACTATTGTCTGTCTGAGGGAGTCTTGTGATCACATAGAGCAACACCACTACATAATACCGGTGTCGCTGGTGTTTCCCCTTTCATTCATTTGTAATGCTTTGTTGCCACATGGCATGTCCGTGATACATCTCTATATATGTATGTACCTATATGCTGGACATAAACCCTCACATATACATCTACATGATGGGATACATTCCTATACTGTTGAATGACTGCTCTGTATGATATCCTCTGGTTACAGCCTCTTACACTCGATTAGCCTCTACATTGCTTAACCAATGCAATACTCGCATACTGGTAGCCAAACACTCTTACACCCGCTTGTTCCCGCACTTGCTAATGCACCGGCATTGGTGCTTGCATCTGTCACTCACACCCCTGGGTGTGAGCGAGGACCACAATATTACCTTGTGATGCCTATTACATCGTACTACATGACTCCAGTATTGGGATTGGCCACCCATTAGGCGATGGCATCGCGTTCTACTGTTCGGAATCTGCATCCTGTCCAGTGGCACAATCATATTTGTGTGTAATTCATACAATATGCTCCCACCTTGTGATGCCTATTACATAGGAATACAAGAATACAGTATCTGAAATGGCTGGCTATTAGGCAACAGCATGACGTTCGTCTGTACGGAATCAGCTGCCTGTCCAGAGAATCATTCATATTCATGTGTTCCTACCTTGTGATGCCTATCACATCAGACTACATGACTACAGTCATAGCTGGCCTTAGGCATAGGCCAACTAAGCGGCCGCCTAGGGCACAGCTTTAGAGGGTGCACTTTACCAGTATTTATTTGGTGTAGGTAGACCAGGATGGGGGCACTGGGTGGTGTTGTGGGGGGGGGTGCCATTGTACCTCTGCCTAGGGCACCAGTTGACCTAAGGCCACTCCTAACTACAGTATCGGGAATGTCTGCCCATTAGGCGACCTCATGGCATTCGAATGTACAGAATCAGCAGCCTGTCCAGTGAATCATTCATAATTGTGTGTTCCTCTTACAATCTGCTCCCACCTTGTAATGCCCATCACATCGGACTACATGACTACAGTATAGGGAATGGCTGCCCATTAGGCGACGGCATGACATTCGACTGTATGGAATCAGCAGCCTGTCCAGTGAATTAATCATATTTGTGCATTCTGCATACACTCTGCTCCTATCTGGCTGATACATGGGAACCGAGACCCTGCATTACAAACAAGTAGTTGGGTTGTGGTAGCCACATCCGTCAGAAGGGTCATGCTACTGCATACCTATTATAGGTTTGCCACCTTCTCAACTGGCCAAGGTAGGACTTTAGGGTTACCACCTGTCCCACTTTGCGAGGGATGGAGCAAAAATAATCAACACATAGCACATGTCCAGATTACAGGACATTATTATATTCTACGTTTCATTAATAATTGCATACAACAGTTATTTTATATATGACACTTCTATATGTTATGTGAAGTAGCATAAGCAATTCAAATGCAACTAGATTAAGCTTTTATTTGTGCAAATAAGTGTAATCCTGTACTATCCATGACTGTAGGTATGTTTAATCCTGGAATGTCTGACATTTCTACAGAATATGCCCCACTCTGGCCATTTGGAAAGGTGGCAGCCCTATAAGACCTGTATGTAGAGATGTCAGACATTGCAGGGCAACACACCCACAGCTAGTAGAAAGGTGTGTACTTCACTGTTTCACCTAAATAAAAGGTTACTCTTGTAGCATTATAGTTGCTTATACTGTTACCTATAACATTTAGGTGTTTCAGAGGAACATAATTGTTTTATGCTACTACTACAGACAATATAGGT